>NC_056453.1:42840732-42945732 GCF_018296145.1 Oncorhynchus tshawytscha
GTAGGAAAGGAGGAGAGAGAGGGTAGGTACGTAGGAGAGAGAGAGAGGTTAGGAACGGAGGAGAGAGAGAGAGTAGGAACGGAGGAGAGAGAGAGGTTAGGAACGGAGGAGAGAGAGAGAGGTTAGGAACGGAGGAGAGAGAGAGAGGTTAGGAACGGAGGAGAGAGAGAGATGTTAGGAACGGAGGAGAGAGAGAGAGGTTAGGAACGGAGGAGAGAGAGAGAGGTTAGGAACGGAGGAGAGAGAGAGAGGGTAGGATCGGAGGGGAGAAAGAGAGGTTAGGAACGGAGGAGCGAGAGAGAGGGTAGGAATGGAGTAGAGAGAGGGTAGGAAAGGAGGAGAGAGAGAGTCGGAACAGAGGAGAGATGGGAGGAACGGAGGAGAGAGAGGGTAGGAAAGGGGGAGAAAAAGAGGGTAGGAAAGGAGGCGAGAGAGGGTAGAAAAGGAGGAGAGAGAGGGTAGGAAAGGAGGCGAGAGACGGTAGGAACGGAGGAGAGAGAGAGAGGGTAGGAACGGAGGAGAGAGAGAGAGGTTAGGAACGGAGGAGAGAGAGAGAGGTTAGGAACGGAGGAGAGAGAGAGAGGTTAGGAACGGAGGAGAGAGAGAGTAGGAACGGAGGAGAGAGAGAGAGGGTAGGAACGGAGGAGAGAGAGGGTAGGAAAGGAGGAGAGAGAGAGAGGTTAGGAACGGAGGAGAGAGAGGGTAGGAAAGGAGGAGAGAGAGGGTAGGAAAGGAGGAGAGAGAGGGTAGGAAAGGAGGAGAGAGAAGGTAGGAAAGGAGGAGAGAGAGAGATGGAAGGAACGTAGGAGAGAGAGGGTAGGAAAGGAGGAGAGAGGGGGTAGGAAAGGAGGAGAGAGAGAGGGTAGGAATGGAGTAGAGAGAGGGTAGGAAAGGAGGAGAGAGAGGGTAGGAACGGAGGAGAGAGAGAGGGTAGGAACGGAGGAGAGAGAGAGAGAGGGTAGGAAAGGAGGAGAGAGAGAGAGAGGGTAGGAAAGGAGGAGAGAGAGAGAGAGAGAGAGAGGTTAGAACAGAGGTGAGAGAGAGTAGGAAAAGAGGAGAGAGAGAGAGGGTAGGATCGGAGGAGAGAGAGAGAGGGTAGGATCAGAGGAGAGAGAGAGAGGTTAGAACTGAGGAGAGAGAGGGTAGGATCGGAGGAGAGAGAGAGCGGGTAGGAATGGAGTAGAGAGAGGGTAGGAAAGGAGGAGAGAGAGAGTCGGAACGGAGGAGAGATGGGAGGAACGGAGGAGAGAGAGGGTAGGAAAGGAGGAGAAAGAGGGTAGGAAAGGAGGCGAAAGAGGGTAGAAAAGGAGGAGAAAGAGGGTAGGAAAGGAGGCAAAAGAGAGAAGAAAAGGAGGAGAGAGAGGGTAGGAAAGGAGAAGAGAGAGGGTAGGGAAAGGAGGAGAGAGAGTAGGAAAGGAGGAGAGAGAGAGATGGAAGGAACGTAGGAGAGAGAGGGTAGGAAAGGAGGAGAGAGGGGGTAGGAAAGGAGGAGAGAAAGAGGGTAGGAATGGAGTAGAGAGAGGGTAGGAAAGGAGGAGAAAGAGGGTAGGAAAGGAGGAGAGAGAGAGAGGGTAGGAACGGAGGAGAGAGAGAGAGAGTAGGAACGGAGGAGAGAGAGAGAGAGGGTAGGAAAGGAGGAGAGAGAGGGTAGGAAAGGAGAAGAGAGTGAGAGAGAGAGAGGTTAGGAACGGAGTAGAGAGAGGGTAGGAACGGAGGAGCGAGAGGGTAGGATCGGAGGAGAGAGAGAGAGGTTAGGAACGGAGGAGAGAGAGAGGGTAGGAATGTTGGAGAGAGGGGGTAGGAACGGAGGAGAGAAGAGAGGGTAGGAATGGAGTAGAGAGAGGGTAGGAAAGGAGGAGAGAGAGGGTAGGAAAGGAGGAGAGAGAGAGAGGGTAGGAACGGAGGAGAGAGAGAGAGGTTAGGAACGGAGGAGAGACAGAGAGGTTAGGAACGGAGGAGAGACAGAGAGGTTAGGAACGAAGGTGAGAGAGAGAGTAGGAAAGGAGGAGAGAGAGAGAGGGTAGGATCGGAGGAGAGAGAGAGAGGTTAGGAACGGAGGAGAGAGAGGGTAGGATCGGAGGAGAGAGAGAGAAATTAGGAACGGAGGAGAGAGAGGGTAGGAAAGGAGGAGAGAGAGAGAAATTAGGAACGGAGGAGAGAGAGGGTAGGAAAGGAGGAGAGAGAGGGTAGGAAAGGAGGAGAGAGAGAGTAGGAAAGGAGGAGAGAGAGAGATGGAAGGCAGTAGGAGAGAGAGGGTAGGAAAGGAGGAGAGAGGGGTAGGAAAGGAGGAGAGAAAGAGGGTAGGAATGGAGTAGAGAGAGGGTAGGAACGGAGGAGAGAGAGGGTAGGAAAGGAGGAGAGAGAGGGTAGGAAAGGAGAAGAGAGAGAGAGAGAGAGGTTAGGAACGGAGGAGAGAGAGAGAGGTTAGGAACGGAGGAGAGAGAGAGAGGTTAGGAACGGAGGAGAGAGAGAGAGGTTAGGAACAGAGGAGAGAGAGAGAGGTTAGGAACGGAGGAGAGAGAGAGAGGTTAGGAAACGGAGGAGAGAGAGAGAGGGTAGGATCAGAGGAGAGAGAGAGAGGTTAGGAACGGAGGAGAGAGAGAGAGGGTAGGATCGGAGGAGAGAGAGAGAGGTTAGGAACGGAGGAGAGAGAGAGAGGTTAGGAACGGAGGAGAGAGAGAGAGGTTAGGAACGGAGGAGAGAGAGAGATGTTAGGAACGGAGGAGAGAGAGAGAGGTTAGAACGGAGGAGAGAGAGAGAGGTTAGGAACGGAGGAGAGAGAGAGAGGGTAGGATCGGAGGGGAGAAAGAGAGGTTAGGAACGGAGGAGCGAGAGAGAGGGTAGGAATGGAGTAGAGAGAGGGTAGGAAAGGAGGAGAGAGAGAGTCGGAACAGAGGAGAGATGGGAGGAACGGAGGAGAGAGAGGGTAGGAAAGGGGGAGAAAAAGAGGGTAGGAAAGGAGGCGAGAGAGGGTAGAAAAGGAGGAGAGAGAGGGTAGGAAAGGAGGCGAGAGAGGGTAGAAAAGGAGGAGAGAGAGAGAGGGTAGGAACGGAGGAGAGAGAGAGAGGGTAGGAACGGAGGAGAGAGAGAGAGGTTAGGAACGGAGGAGAGAGAGAGAGGTTAGGAACGGAGGAGAGAGAGAGTAGGAACGGAGGAGAGAGAGAGAGGTTAGGAACGGAGGAGAGAGAGGGTAGGAAAGGAGGAGAGAGAGAGAGGGTAGGAACGGAGGAGAGAGAGGGTAGGAAAGGAGGAGAGAGAGGGTAGGAAAGGAGGAGAGAGAGGGTAGGAAAGGAGGAGAGAGAGGGTAGGAAAGGAGGAGAGAGAAGGTAGGAAAGGAGGAGAGAGAGAGATGGAAGGAACGTAGGAGAGAGAGGGTAGGAAAGGAGGAGAGAGGGGGTAGGAAAGGAGGAGAGAGAGAGGGTAGGAATGGAGTAGAGAGAGGGTAGGAAAGGAGGAGAGAGAGGGTAGGAACGGAGGAGAGAGAGAGGGTAGGAACGGAGGAGAGAGAGAGAGAGGGTAGGAAAGGAGGAGAGAGAGAGAGAGAGAGGTTAGGAACAGAGGTGAGAGAGAGAGTAGGAAAAGAGGAGAGAGAGAGAGGGTAGGATCGGAGGAGAGAGAGAGAGGGTAGGATCAGAGGAGAGAGAGAGAGGTTAGGAACTGAGGAGAGAGAGGGTAGGATCGGAGGAGAGAGAGAGCGGGTAGGAATGGAGTAGAGAGAGGGTAGGAAAGGAGGAGAGAGAGAGTCGGAACGGAGGAGAGATGGGAGGAACGGAGGAGAGAGAGGGTAGGAAAGGAGGAGAAAGAGGGTAGGAAAGGAGGCGAAAGAGGGTAGAAAAGGAGGAGAAAGAGGGTAGGAAAGGAGGCAAAAGAGAGTAGAAAAGGAGGAGAGAGAGGGTAGGAAAGGAGAAGAGAGAGGGTAGGAAAGGAGGAGAGAGAGTAGGAAAGGAGGAGAGAGAGAGATGGAAGGAACGTAGGAGAGAGAGGGTAGGAAAGGAGGAGAGAGGGGGTAGGAAAGGAGGAGAGAAAGAGGGTAGGAATGGAGTAGAGAGAGGGTAGGAAAGGAGGAGAAAGAGGGTAGGAAAGGAGGAGAGAGAGAGAGGGTAGGAACGGAGGAGAGAGAGAGAGGGTAGGAACGGAGGAGAGAGAGAGAGAGGGTAGGAAAGGAGGAGAGAGAGGGTAGGAAAGGAGAAGAGAGTGAGAGAGAGAGAGGTTAGGAACGGAGTAGAGAGAGGGTAGGAACGGAGGAGCGAGAGAGAGGGTAGGATCGGAGGAGAGAGAGAGGTTAGAACGGAGGAGAGAGAGAGGGTAGGAATGTTGGAGAGAGGGGGTAGGAACGGAGGAGAGAAGAGAGGGTAGGAATGGAGTAGAGAGAGGGTAGGAAAGGAGGAGAGAGAGGGTAGGAAAGGAGGAGAGAGAGAGAGGGTAGGAACGGAGGAGAGAGAGAGAGGTTAGGAACGGAGGAGAGACAGAGAGGTTAGGAAACGGAGGAGAGACAGAGAGGTTAGGAACGAAGGTGAGAGAGAGAGTAGGAAAGGAGGAGAGAGAGAGAGGGTAGGATCGGAGGAGAGAGAGAGAGGTTAGGAACGGAGGAGAGAGAGGGTAGGATCGGAGGAGAGAGAGAGAAATTAGGAACGGAGGAGAGAGAGGGTAGGAAAGGAGGAGAGAGAGGGTAGGAAAGGAGGAGAGAGAGAGTAGGAAAGGAGGAGAGAGAGAGATGGAAGGTACGTAGGAGAGAGAGGGTAGGAAAGGAGGAGAGAGGGGGTAGGAAAGGAGGAGAGAAAGAGGGTAGGAATGGAGTAGAGAGAGGGTAGGAACGGAGGAGAGAGAGAGAGAGAGGGTAGGAAAGGAGGAGAGAGAGGGTAGGAAAGGAGAAGAGAGAGAGAGAGAGAGGTTAGGAACGGAGGAGAGAGAGAGAGTTAGGAACGGAGGAGAGAGAGAGGTTAGAACGGAGGAGAGAGAGAGAGGTTAGGAACGGAGGAGAGAGAGAGAGGTTAGGAACGGAGGAGAGAGAGAGAGGTTAGGAACTGAGGAGAGAGAGAGAGGTTAGAACGGAGGAGAGAGAGAGGGGTAGGAATGGAGTAGAGAGAGGGTAGGAAAGGATGAGAGAGAGGGTAGGAAAGGAGGAGAGAGAGAGAGGGTAGGAACGGAGGAGAGAGAGAGAGGTTAGGAACGGAGGAGAGAGAGAGAGTAGGAAAGGAGGAGAGAGAGAGAGGTTAGAACTGAGGAGAGAGAGAGAGGTTAGGAACGGAGGAGAGAGGGTAGGAAAGGAGGAGAGAGAGGGTAGGAGAGGAGGAGAGAGAGAGTCAGAATGGAGGAGAGATGGGAGGAACGGAGGAGAGAGAAGGTAGGAAAGGAGGAGAGAGAGGGTAGGAAAGGAGGAGAGAGAGGGTAGGAAAGGAGGAGAGAGAGAGGGTAGGAATGGAGGAGAGAGAGGGTAGGAACGGAGGAGAGAGAGAGAGGGTAGGAATGGAGAAGAGAGATGGTAGGAACGTAGGAGAGAGAGAGAGGGTAGGAACGGAGGAGAGAGAGAGAGGGTAGGAACGGAGGAGAGAGAGAGAGGGTAGGAACGTAAGAGAGAGAGAGAGAGAGGGTAGGATCGGAGGAGAGAGAGAGAAATTAGAACGGAGGAGAGAGAGGGTAGGAAAGGAGGAGAGAGAGGGGTAGGAAAGGAGGAGAGAGAGTAGGAAAGGAGGAGAGAGAGAGATGGAAGGAACGTAGGAGAGAGAGGGTAGGAAAGGAGGAGAGAGGGGGTAGGAAAGGAGGAGAGAAAGAGGGTAGGAACGGAGGAGAGAGAGAGAGGGTAGGAACGGAGGAGAGAGAGAGAGGGTAGGAACGGAGGAGAGAGAGAGAGAGGGTAGGAAAGGAGGAGAGAGAGAGAGAGAGGTTAGGAACGGAGGAGAGAGAGAGAGGTTAGGAACGGAGGAGAGAGAGAGAGGTTAGGAACGGAGGAGAGAGAGAGAGGTTAGGAACGGAGGAGAGAGAGAGAGGTTAGGAACTGAGGAGAGAGAGAGAGGTTAGGAACTGAGGAGAGAGAGAGAGGGAGGGCAGGAATGGAGTAGAGAGAGGGTAGGAAAGGATGAGAGAGAGGGTAGGAAAGGGAGGAGAGAGAGAGAGGGTAGGAACGGAGGAGAGAGAGAGAGGTTAGGAACGGAGGAGAGAGAGAGGGTAGGAACGGAGGAGAGACAGAGAGGTTAGGGAGAGAGAGAGGGTTAGGAACGGAGGAGAGAGAGAGAGAGAGAGAGGAAAGGAGGAGAGAGAGAGAGGTAGGATCGGAGGAGAGAGAGAGAGGTTAGGAACTGAGGAGAGAGAGGGTAGGAAAGGAGGAGAGAGACAGAAATTAGGAACGGAGGAGAGAGAGGGTAGGGAAAGGAGGAGAGAGAGGGTAGGAAAGGAGGAGAGAGAGAGAAATTAGGAAAGGAGGAGAGAGAGAGATGGAAGGAACGGAGGAGAGAGAGGGTAGGAAAGGAGGAGAGAGGGGGTAGGAAAGGAGGAGAGAAAGAGGGTAGGAATGGAGGAGAGAGAGAGGGTAGGAACGGAGGAGAGAGAGAGAGAGGGTAGGAAAGGAGGAGAGAGAGAGGGTAGGAAAAGGAGGAGAGAGAGGGTTAGAACTGAGGAGAGAGAGAGGTTAGGAACGGAGGAGAGAGAGAGAGTTAGGAACGTAGGAGAGAGAGAGAGGTTAGGAAAGGAGGAGAGAGAGAGAGGTTAGGAACTGAGGAGAGAGAGAGAGGGTAGGAAAGGAGGAGAGAGAGAGAGGGTAGGAATGGGAGAGAGAGAGGGTAGGAAAGGATGAGAGAGAGGGTAGGAAAGGAGGAGAGAGAGAGGGTAGGAATGGAGAGGAGAGAGAGAGAGAGGGTAGGAAAGGAGGAGAGAGAGGGTAGGAAAGGAGAAGAGAGAGAGAGAGGTTAGGAACGGAGGAGAGAGAGAGGTTAGGAACGAGGAGAGGAGAGAGGTTAGGAACGGGAGGAGAGAGAGAGAGGTTAGGAACGGAGGAGAGAGAGAGAGGTTAGGAACGGAGGAGAGAGAGAGAGGTTAGGAACGGAGGAGAGAGAGAGAGGTTAGGAACGGAGGAGAGAGAGAGAGGGTTAGGAACGGAGGAGAGAGAGAGAGGTAGGAAAAGGAGGAGAGAGAGAGGGTAGGAAAGGAGGAGAGAGAGAGGGTAGGAAAGGAGGAGAGAGAGAGGTAGGAAAGGAGGAGAGAGAGGGTAGGAAAGGAGAGAGAGAGGGTAGGAAAAGAGGAGAGAGAGGGTGTGTAGGAAAGGAGGAGAGAGAGAGGGGTAGGAACGGAGGAGAGAGAGAGGGTTAGGAACGGAGGAGAGAGAGAGGGTAGGAACGGAGGAGAGAGAGAGAGGGGTAGGAACGGAGGAGAGAGAGAGAGGTTAGGAACGGAGGAGAGAGAGAGAGAGGTTAGGAACGGAGGAGAGAGAGAGAGGTTAGGAACGGAGGAGAGAGAGAGAGGTTAGGAACGGAGGAGAGAGAGAGAGGTTAGGAACGGAGGAGAGAGAGAGAGGAACGAGAGAGAGAGGTTAGGAACGGAGGAGAGAGAGAGAGGTTAGGAACGGAGGAGAGAGAGGGGTAGGAAAGGAGAGAGAGAGAGGGTAGGAACGGAGGAGAGAGAGAGGTAGGAAAGGAGGAGAGAGAGAGGGTAGGAAAGGAGGAGAGAGGAGAGGAGGGAGAGAGAGAGGGTAGAAAGGAGAGAGAGAGGGTAGGAACGGAGGAGAGAGAGGGTAGAAAGGAGGAGAGAGAGAGGGTAGGGAAAGGAGGAGAGAGGGTAGGAAAGGAGGAGAGAGAGAGGGTAGGAAACGGAGGAGAGAGAGAGGGTAGGAAAGGAGGAGAGAGAGAGAGGGGTAGGAAAGGAGGAGAGAGAGAGAGGAGGAACGAGGAGAGAGAGAGAGGGTAGGAAAGGAGGAGAGAGAGAGGGGTAGGAACGGAGGAGAGAGAGAGAGGGTAGGAAAGGAGGAGAGAGAGAGAGGGTAGGAACGGAGGAGAGAGAGAGGGTAGGAACGGAGGAGAGAGAGAGGGTAGGAAACGGAGGAGAGAGAGAGGGTAGGAAAGGAGGAGAGAGAGAGTAGGAAAGGAGGAGAGAGAGAGAGTAGGAAAGGAGGAGAGAGAGAGAGGGTAGGAAAGGAGGAGAGAGAGAGAGGAAAGGAGGAGAGAGAGAGGAAAGGAGGAGAGAGAGAGGGTAGGAATGGAGAGAGAGAGGGTAGAACGAGGAGAGAGAGAGAGAGAGGTTAGGAACGGAGGAGAGAGAGAGGGGTAGGAAAGGAGGAGAGAGAGAGAGGGTAGGAAAGGAGGAGAGAGAGAGAGGTTAGAGGAGAGAGAGGGTAGGAAAGGAGGAGAGAGAGAGGGTAGGAAAGGAGGAGAGAGAGGGGTAGGAACGGAGGAGAGAGAGAGAGAGAGGTAGGAAAGGAGGAGAGAGAGAGAGGGTTAGGAACGGAGGAGAGAGAGAGAGGTTAGGAATGGAGGAGAGAGAGAGGGTAGGAACGGAGGAGAGAGAGAGAGGTTAGGAATGGAGAGAGAGAGAGAGGGTAGGAAACGGAGGAGAGAGAGAGAGGGTAGGAAAGGAGAGAGAGAGAGGGTAGGAACGGAGGAGAGAGAGAGAGGGTAGGAACGGAGGAGAGAGAGAGAGGTTAGGAAGAGAGGAGAGAGAGAGAGGTTAGGAAAACGGAGAGAGAGAGAGAGAGAGAGGTAGGATCGGAGGAGAGAGAGAGGGTAGGAACGGAGGAGAGAGAGAGAGGGTAGGAACGGAGGAGAGAGAGAGGGTAGGAACGGAGGAGAGAGAGGGGTAGGAACGGAGGAGAGAGAGAGAGGGTAGGAAGGATCGGAGGAGAGAGAGAGAGGTTAGGAAAAGGAGGAGAGAGAGAGAGGGTAGGAACGGAGGAGAGAGAGAGGGTAGGAACGGAGGAGAGAGAGAGGGTAGGAACGGAGGAGAGAGAGAGGGTAGGAACGGAGGAGAGAGAGAGAGGGTAGGAACGGAGAAGAGAGAGGTAGAGGAGAGAGAGGGTAGGAAAGGAGGAGAGAGAGGGGTTAGGAAAGAGAGAGGAGAAAGAGAGAGAGAGGGTAGGAAACGGAGGAGAGAGAGAGAGGGTAGGAAAGGAGGAGAGAGAGAGGTTAGGAACGGAGGAGAGAGAGAGAGTTAGGAAACGGAGGAGAGAGAGAGGGTAGGGCAAAACGGAGGAGAGAGAGGGTAGGAACGGAGAGAGAGAGAGAGGTTAGGAACAGAGGAGAGAGAGAGGTTAGGAAGAGACAGGGTAGGAGGAGAGAGAGAGAGGGTAGGAACGGAGGAGAGAGAGAGGGTTAGGAACGGAGGAGAGAGAGAGAGTTAGGAACGGAGGAGAGAGAGAGGGTAGGAACGGAGGAGAGAGAGAGAGGGGTAGGAACGGAGGAGAGAGAGAGAAAGGAGGAGAGAGAGGGGTAGAGAGAGAGAGTAGGAAAGGAGGAGAGAGAGAGAGAGGAAACGGAGAGAGAGGGTAGGAAAGGAGGAGAGAGAGAGAGGTTAGGAACGGAGGAGAGAGAGAGGTTAGGAAACGGAGGAGAGAGAGAGAGGTAGGAAAGGAGGAGAGAGAGAGAGGGTAGGAAATTAGAGAGAGAGATAGTAGGAACAGAGGAGAGATGGGAGGAACGGAGGAGAGAGATGGTAGGAAAGAGAGAGAGAGGGTAGGAAAGGAGGAGAGAGAGAGATGGGAGGAACGGAGGAGAGAGAGGGATAGGAAAGGAGGAGAGAGAGGGTAGGAAAGGAGGAGAGAGAGGAGGTTAGGAACGGAGGAGAGAGAGGTTAGGAAAGGAGGAGAGAGAGAGGAGGAAAGGAGGAGAGAGAGAGAGGAACGGAGGAGAGAGAGAGAGTAGGAAAGGAGGAGAGAGAGGGTAGGAAATTAGGAGAGAGAGATAGGTTAGGAACAGAGGAGAGATGGGAGGAACGGAGGAGAGAGATGGTAGGAAAGGAGGAGAGAGAGGGTAGGAAAGGAGGAGAGAGAGAGATGGGTAGGAACGGAGGAGGAGAGAGAGGGTAGGAAAGGAGGAGAGAGAGAGGTAGGAAAGGAGGAGAGAGAGGGTAGGAAAGGAGGAGAGAGAGAGAGGGAGGAACGGAGGAGAGAGAGGGTAGGAAAGGAGGAGAGAGAGAGAGGGTAGGAAAGGAGGAGAGAGAGAGAGGGTAGGAAGAGAGAGAGGTAGGAGGAGAGAGAGAGAGGTAGGAAAGGAGGAGAGAGAGGGTAGGAAAAGGAGGAGAGAGAGAGAGGTTAGGAACGGAGGAGAGAGAGAGGGAGGAGAGAACGGAGGAGAGAGAGAGAGGTAGGAACGGAGGAGAGAGAGAGGTAGGAACGGAGGAGAGAGAGAGAGGTTAGAACGGAGGAGAGAGAGAGGGTAGGAAAGGAGGAGAGAGAGAGAGGTTAGGAACGGAGGAGAGAGAGAGGTTAGGAAAGGAGGAGAGAGAGAGAGGTTAGGAAATGGAGGAGAGAGAGAGGGTAGGAACGGAGGAGAGAGAGAGGGTAGGAAAGGAGGAGAGAGAGAGAGGGTAGGAACGGAGGAGAGAGAGAGGTAGGAACGGAGGAGAGAGAGAGAGGGTAGGAACGGAGGAGAGAGAGAGAGGTAGGAACGGAGGAGAGAGAGAGAGGTTTAGAACGGTGGAGAGAGAGAGGTTAGGAACGGAGGAGAGAGAGAGAGTTAGGAAAGGAGAGAGAGAGAGGGTTAGGAACGGAGGAGGAGAGAGAGAGGTAGGAACGGAGGAGAGAGAGAGAGGGTAGGAAAGGAGGAGAGAGAGAGGGTTAGGAAAGGAGGAGAGAGAGAGAGGGTAGGAAAGGAGGAGAGAGAGAGAGGGTAGGAACGGAGGAAGAGAGGAGAGGAAGAGGAGGAGAGAGAGAGGTAGAAAGGAGGAGAGAGAGAGAGGTAGGAAAGGAGGAGAGAGAGAGAGGGTTAGGAACGGAGGAGAGAGAGAGAGGTTAGGAACGGAGGAGAGAGAGAGAGAGTTAGGAACGGAGGAGAGAGAGAGAGGTAGGAAAGGAGGAGAGAGAGAGAGGTTAGGAAAGGAGGAGAGAGAGAGAGGTTAGGAAACAGAGGAGAGAGAGAGAGGGCAGAACGGAGGAGAGAGAGAGGTTAGGAACGGAGGAGAGAGAGAGTAGGAAAGGAGGAGAGAGAGGGTAGGAAAGGAGGAGAGAGAGAGAGGTTAGTCAGAACAGAGGAGAGAGAGGTTAGGAACGGAGGAGAGAGAGGGCAGGATCGGAGGAGAGAGAGAGAGGGTAGGAAAGGAGGAGAGAGAGGGTAGGAAAGGAGGAGAGTGAGAGAGGTTAGGAACGGAGGAGAGAGAGAGAGGTTAGGAACGGAGGAGAGAGAGAGAGTAGGAAAGGAGGAGAGAGAGAGAGGGTAGGAAAGGAGGAGAGGAGAGAGAGGTTAGGAACGGAGGAGAGAGAGAGAGGTTAGGAAAGGAGAGAGAGAGAGGTTAGGAAATGGAGGAGAGAGAGAGAGGGTTAGGAACGGAGGAGAGAGAGAGAGGTTAGGAACGGAGGAGAGAGAGAGAGGGAACGGAGGAGAGAGAGAGAGAACGGAGGAGAGAGAGGTTAGGAACGGAGGAGAGAGGGTTAGGAACGGAGGAGGAGAGAGAGAGAGAGAGGTTAGAAAGGAGGAGAGAGAGAGAGGAGAGAGAAAGGAACGGAGGAGAGAGAGAGAGGTTAGGAAAGGAGGAGAGAGAGAGAGGGTTAGGAACAGAGGAGAGAGAGAGGGTAGGAACGGAGGAGAGAGAGAGAGGTTAGTAACGAGGAGAGAGAGAGGGTAGGAAAGGAGGAGAGAGAGGGTAGGGTTAGGAGAGAGAGAGAGGGTAGGAAAGGAGGAGAGAGAGAGAGGTTAGGAAAGGAGGAGAGAGAGAGGTAGGAAAGGAGGAGAGAGAGAGTAGTAGGAGAGAGAGAGAGGGTAGGAAATGGAGAGAGAGGGTAGGAAAGGAGGAGAGAGAGAGAGGTTAGGAAACGGAGGAGAGAGAGAGAGGGTAGGAAAGGAGGAGGAGAGGGTAGGAGGAGAGAGAGAGAGAGGGTAGGAACGGAGGAGAGAGAGAGAGGGTAGGAACGGAGGAGAGAGAGAGAGGGTAGGAAAGGAGGAGAGAGAGAGAGGTAGGAGAGAGAGAGAGGAACGGGAGGAGAGAGAGAGGTTAGGAAAGGAGGAGAGAGAGAGGGTAGGAAGAGGAAAGGAGAGAGGAGAGAGAGGAGAGGTTAGGAACGGAGGAGAGAGAGAGAGAGGTAGGAACGGAGGAGAGAGAGAGAGGGTAGGAACGGAGGAGAGAGAGAGAGGGTAGGAAAGGAGGAGAGAGAGAGAGAGGAGAGGAAAGGAGGAGGTAGGAACGGGAGAGGAGGAGAGAGAGAGAGAGAGGGTAGGAACGAGGAGTAGGAACGGAGGAGAGAGAGAGAGGGTAGGAACAGAAAGAGAGAGAGAGAGGTTAGGAATGGAGGAGAGAGAGAGAGGTTAGGAAAGGAGGAGAGAGAGAGAAAGGGTAGGAAAGGAGGAGAGAGAGAGAGGGTAGGAAAGGAGGAGAGAGAGAGGTTAGGAAATGGAGGAGAGAGGAGGAGAGGTTAGGAACGGAGGAGAGAGAGAGAGAGAGGTTAGGAAAGGAGGAGAGAGAGAGAGGTTAGGAACGGAGGAGAGAGAGAGAGGGTAGGAGGACGGAGGAGAGAGAGAGAGGGGTAGGAACGGAGGAGAGAGAGAGAGGTAGGAAAGGAGGAGAGAGAGAGAGGTTAGGAACGGAGGAGAGAGAGAGAGGGTTAGGAACGGAGGAGAGAGAGAGAGTAGGAAACGAAAGGGTAGGAGGAGGAGAGAGAGGGTAGGAAAGGAGGAGAGAGAGGGTTAGGAACGGAGGGAGAGAGAGAGGAGGTTAGGAACGGAGGAGAGAGAGAGAGGTAGGAAAGGAGAGAGAGAGAGAGGTTAGGAACGGAGGAGAGAAGAGAGTAGGAAAGGAGGAGAGAGAGAGAGGGTTAGGAATGGAGGAGAGAGAGGGTTAGGAACGGAGGAGAGAGAGAGAGGTTAGGAACGGAGGAGAGAGAGAGAGAGTTAGGAACGGAGGAGAGAGAGAGAGGTAGGAAAGGAGGGAGAGAGGAGAGAGAGAGAGAGAGGGTAGGACGGAGGAGAGAGAGAGAGGTTAGTTAGGAAAGGAGGAGAGAGAGAGAGAGGGTAGGAATGGAGGGAGAGAGAGGGTAGGAACAGAGGAGAGAGAGAGTAGGAACGGAGGAGAGGAGAGAGAGGGAACGGAGGAGAGAGAGGTAGAAAGGAGGAGAGAGAGGGTAGGAAAGGAACGGAGGAGAGAGGAGAGAGGTTAGCGTGAGGAGAGGAGAGAGGGTAGGAAGAAAGAGAGAGAGAGAGAGATGGAAGGAAAGGAGGAGAGAGAGGGTAGGAAAGGAGGAGAGAGAGAGAGGTTAGGAACGGAGGAGAGAGAGAGAGGTTAGGAACGGAGGAGAGAGAGAGTAGGAAAGGAGAGAGAGAGAGAGGGTAGGAAAGGAGAGAGAGAGAGGGTAGGAAAGGAGGAGAGAGAGAGAGGTTAGGAGGAGGAGAGAGAGAGGTAGGAACGGAGGAGAGAGAGAGAGGGTAGGAAAGGAGGAGAGAGAGAGAGGGTAGGAAAGGAGGAGAGAGAGAGAGGTTAGGAAAGGAGGAGAGAGAGAGAGGTAGGAAAGGAGGAGAGAGAGGTAGGAGGTAGGAAAGGAGGAGAGAGAGGTTAGAAAAGGAGGTTAGGAAAGGAGGAGAGAGAGAGAGGTTAGGAAAGGAGGAGAGAGAGAGAGGTTAGGAACGGAGGAGAGAGAGAGAGGTTAGGAACGGAGGAGAGAGAGAGAGAGGTTAGGAACGGAGGAGAGAGAGAGGTAGGTTAGGAACGGAGGAGAGAGAGAGAGGTTAGGAACGGAGGAGAGAGAGAGAGGGTAGGAACGGAGGAGAGAGAGAGGTAGGAAAGGAGGAGAGAGAGAGAGGTAGGAACGGAGGAGAGAGAGAGGGGTAGGAAAGGAGGAGAGAGAGAGGGTAGGAATGGAGGAGAGATAGGCAGGGAACGGAGGAGAGAGAGAGAGGGTAGGAAACGGAGGAGAGAGAGAGAGGTAGGAACGGAGAGAGAGAGAGAGGGTAGGAACGGAGGAGAGAGAGAGAGGGTAGGAAAGGAGGAGAGAGAGAGAGGTAGGATCGGAGGAGAGAGAGAGAGGTTAGAACGGAGGAGGAGAGAGAGAGAGGAGAGAGGAAAGGAGGAGAGAGAGAGAGGTTAGGAAAGGAGGAGAGAGAGAGAGTTAGGAACGGAGGAGAGAGAGAGAGGTTAGGAACGGAGGAGAGAGAGAGGTTAGGAACGGAGGAGAGAGAGAGAGTTAGGAGGAAAGGAGGAGAGAGAGAGAGGGGTAGGAACGGAGGAGAGAGAGAGAGGTTAGGAACGGAGGAGAGAGAGAGAGGTTAGGAACGGAGGAGAGAGAGAGGTTAGAAACGGAGGAGAGAGAGAGAGGGTTAGGAACGGAGGAGAGAGAGAGAGGTAGGAAACGGAGGAGAGAGAGAGGGTAGGAACGGAGGAGAGAGAGAAGAGGAGGAGAGAGAGAGAGGAGAGAGAGAGGGAGGAACGGAGGAGAGAGAGGGTAGGAAAGGAGGAGAGAGAGAGAGGGAGGAGAGAGAGGGTAGGAACGGAAGAGAGGAGGGTAGAGAGAGAGGGGTAACGGAGGAAAGGAGGAGAGAGAGGGTAGGAAAAGGGAGGAGAGAGAGGGTAGGAACGGAGGAGAGAGAGAGGAACGGAGGAGAGAGAGAGGTAGGAACGGAGAAGAGAGAGGAGGGTAGAGAAGGAGGAGGAGAGAGAGAGGGTAGGAAAGAACGGAGGAGAGAGAGAGAGGTTAGGAAACGGAGGAGAGAGAGGGTAGGAAAGGAGGAGAGAGAGAGTTAGGAAAAAGAGGAGAGAGAGAGAGGTTAGGAACGGAGGAGAGAGAGAGAGGAACGGATGGAGAGAGAGAGATTAGAACGAGAGAGAGGAGGGTAGGAACCTTAGAGAGAGAGAGAGAGGAACGGAGGAGAGAGAGAGGTTAGGAAACGGAGGAGAGAGAGAGAGAGGGTAGGATCGGAGGAGAGAGAGAGAGGGTTAGGAAACGGAGGAGAGAGAGAGAGGTTAGGAACGGAGGAGAGAGAGAGTAGGAAAGGAGGAGAACGGAGGAGAGAGAGAGAGGGTTAGGAGGAGAGAGGTAGGAAAGGAGGAGAGAGAGAGAGGGTAGGAAAGGAGGAGAGAGAGAGAGGGTAGGAAAGGAGGAGAGAGAGAGAGGGTAGGAGAGGAGGGTTAGAGAGAGAGAGAGAGGTTAGGAAACGGAGGAACGAGAGAGAGGTTAGGAAAGGAGGAGAGAGAGAGAGGAAAGGAGGAGAGAGAGAGAGGGTAGGAAAGGAGGAGAGAGAGAGAGGTAGGAAAGGAGGAGAGAGAGAGAGGTTAGGAACGGAGGAGAGAGAGAGAGAGGTTAGGAACGGAGGAGAGAGAGAGAGGGTAGGAACGGAGGAGAGAGAAGGAACGGAGGAGAGAGAGAGAGGGTAGGAATGTAGGAGAGAGGGTAGGAAAGGAGGAGAGAGGGTAGGAATGGAGAGAGAGAGGGTAGGAACGGAGGAGAGAGAGAGAGGGTAGGAGGAAACGGAGGAGAGAGAGAGAGGGTAGGAACGGAGGAGAGAGAGAGAGAGGGTAGGAACGGAGGAGAGAGAGAGAGGGTAGGAACGGAGGAGAGAGAGAGAGGGTAGGAACGGAGGAGAGAGAGAGAGGTAGGAAAGGAGGAGAGAGAGAGAGGGTAGGAAAGGAGGAGAGAGAGAGAGGGTAGGAACGGAGGAGAGAGAGAGAGGAGGAGGAAGAGGAACGGAGGAGAGAGAGAGGTTAGGAACGGAGGAGAGAGAGAGAGGAAAGGAGGAGAGAGAGGAGAGGAGGAGAGAGGGTAGGATCGGAGGAGAGAGAGAGAGGTTAGGAAACGGAGGAGAGAGAGAGAGGTTAGGAACGGAGGAGAGAGAGAGGGTAGGAAAGGAGGAGAGAGAGAGAGGGTAGGAACGGAGGAGAGAGAGAGAGGGTAGGAAAGGAGGAGGAGAGAGAGAGAGGTTAGGAAACGGAGGAGAGAGAGAGGGTTAGGAACGGAGGAGAGAGAGAGAGGTAGGAAAGAGGAGAGAGAGAGAGGTAGGAACGGAGGAGAGAGAGAGGTAGGAAAGGAGGAGAGAGAGAGAGGGTAGAGAGAGAGAGAGGAACGGAGGAGAGAGAGAGAGGGTAGGAACGGAGGAGAGAGAGAGAGGGTAGGAACGGAGGAGAGAGAGAGGGTTAGGAGAGAGAGGAGGAGAGAGAGAGAGAGTAGGAACGGAGGAGAGAGAGAGAGGGTAGGAAAGGAGAGAGAGAGAGGTTAGGAACGGAGGAGAGAGAGAGAGGGTAGGAACGGAGGAGAGAGAGAGAGGGTAGGAAACGAGGAGAGAGAGAGAGAGGGTAGGAAAGGAGGAGAGAGAGGAGGGTAGGAACGGAGGAGAGAGAGAGGGTAGGAACGGAGGAGAGAGAGAGAGGTTAGGAACGGAGGAGAGAGAGAGGGTAGGAACGGAGGAGAGAGAGAGAGGAAAGGAGGAGAGAGAGAGAGGGGTAGGAAATGGAGGAGAGAGAGGGTAGGAACGGAGGAGAGAGAGAGAGGTTAGGAACGGAGGAGAGAGAGAGAGGTTAGGAACGGAGGAGAGAGAGAGAGAAAGGAGGAAAGAGAGGAGAGAGAGAGAGGGTAGGAACGGAGGAGAGAGAGAGAGGGTAGGAAAGGAGGAGAGAGAGAGAGGTTAGGAACGGAGGAGAGAGAGAGAGGGGTAGGAACGGGAGGAGAGAGAGAGAGGAGAGAGAGGAAAGGAGGAGAGAGAGAGAGGTAGGAACGGAGGAGAGAGAGAGAGGTTAGGAACGGAGGAGAGAGAGAGAGAGGGTAGGAACGGAGGAGAAGAGAGGTTAGAACGGAGGAGAGAGAGAGGTAGGAAAGGAGGAGAGAGAGAGGTAGGAACGGAGGAGAGAGAGAGAGGGTTAGGAACGGAGGAGAGAGAGAGAGGTTAGAACGGAGGAGAGAGAGAGAGAGTTAGGAACGGAGGAGAGAGAGAGAGGTTAGGAATTGAGGAGAGAGAGCGAGGTTAGGAACGGAGGAGAGAGAGAGAGTAGGAAAGGAGGAGAGAGAGAGAGGGTAGGATTTGAGTAGAGAGAGGGTAGGAACGGAGGAGAGAGAGAGAGGTTAGGAACGGGAGGAGAGAGAGAGAGGGGTAGGAACGGAGGAGAGAGAGAGAGGGTAGGAACGGGAGAGAGAGAGGGGTAGGAAACAGAGGAGAGAGAGGTAGGAAAGGAGGAGAGAGAGAGGGTAGGAACGGAGGAGAGAGAGGGTAGGAAAGGAGGAGAGAGAGAGAGGTTAGGAACGGAGGAGAGAGAGAGAGGGTAGGAACGGAGGAGAGAGAGAGAGGTTAGGAACGGAGGAGAGAGAGAGAGGGTAGGAAAGGAGGAGAGAGAGAGAGGGTTAGGAACGGAGGAGAGAGAGAGAGGTTAGGAACGGAGGAGAGAGAGAGAGGTTAGGAACGGAGGAGAGAGAGAGAGGTAGGAAAGGAGGAGAGAGAGAGGGTAGGAATTAGGAGAGAGAGGGTAGGAACGGAGGAGAGAGAGAGAGGGTTAGGAACGGAGGAGAGAGAGAGAGAGGTTAGGAACGGAGGAGAGAGAGAGAGTTAGGAAAGGAGGAGAGAGAGAGAGGGTTAGGAACGGAGGAGAGAGAGGGTAGGAACGGAGGAGAGAGAGAGGGGTTAGGAACGGAGGAGAGAGAGAGTTAGGAAAGGAGGAGAGAGAGAGAGGTTAGGAACGGAGGAGAGAGAGAGGGTAGGAACGGAGGAGAGAGAGAGAGGGTAGGAATGGAGGGTAGGAGAGAGAGAGAGGGTAGGAACGGAGGAGAGAGAGAGAGGTTAGGAACGGAGGAGAGAGAGAGAGGGTTAGGAACGGAGGAGAGAGAGAGAGGTTAGGAACGGAGGAGAGAGAGAGGGGTTAGAGGAACGGAGGAGAGAGAGAGAGAGGTTAGAAGAGAGAAGAACGGAGGAGAGAGAGAGAGGTTAGAACGGAGGAGAGAGAGAGATGTTAGGAACGGAGGAGAGAGAGAGAGGTTAGGAACGGAGGAGAGAGAGAGAGTAGGAAGGAGGAGAGAGAGAGTTAGGAAAGGAGGAGAGAGAGAGAGGTTAGGAACGGAGGAGAGAGAGAGAAAGGAGAGAGAGAGAGGGTAGGAAAGGAGGAGAGAGAGAGAGGGTAGAACAGGAGTAGAGAGAGGTTAGGAAACGGAGGAGAGAGAGAGGGTAGGAACGGAGGAGAGAGAGAGTTAGAAAGGAGGAGAGAGAGGGTAGGAAAGGAGGAGAGAGAGAGGGGTAGGAACGGAGGAGAGAGAGAGAGGGTAGGAACGGGAGAGAGAGAGAGAGAGAAACGGAGGAGAGAGAGAGGGTAGGAACGGAGGAGAGAGAGAGAGGGTAGGAACGGAGGAGAGAGAGAGAGAGGTAGAAAGGAGGAGAGAGAGAGAGGTAGGAATGGAGGAGAGAGAGAGAGGTAGGAACGGAGGAGAGAGAAAAGAGGAGAGAGAGGGTAGGAACGGAGGAGAGAGAGAGAGGTTAGGAACGGAGGAGAGAGAGAGAGTTAGGAACGGAGGAGAGAGAGAGAGAGGTTAGGAACGGAGGAGAGAGAGAGAGAGGTTAGGAACGGAGGAGAGAGAGAGAGAGGAAGGAGGAGAGAGAGAGAGAAAAGGAAAGGAGGAGAGAGAGAGGAGGGTAAACGGAGGAGAGAGAGAGAGGTTAGAATGGAGGAGAGAGGAGGAGGAACGGAGAGAGAGATAGAGGTTAGGAACGGAGGAGAGAGAGAGAGGTTAGGAACGGAGGAGAGAGAGAGAGGGTAGGAAAGGAGGAGAGAGAGAGAGGGTAGGAAAGGAGGAGAGAGAGTCAGAATGGAGGAAGATGGGAGGAACGGAGGAGAGAGGGTAGGAAAGAAAGAGGGTAGGAACGAGAGAGAGGGAGAGAGAGAGAGGGTAGGATCGGAGGAGAGAGAGGGTTAGGAACGGAGGAGAGAGAGAGAGGGTAGGAACGGAAAGGAGAGAGAGAGAGAGGGTAGAACGGAGGAGAGAGAGAGAGGGTAACGAGGAGAGAGAGAGAGGTAGGAAAGGAGGAGAGAGAGAGAGCTCTGGAATGGAGGAGAGAGGGTAGGAACGGAGGAGAGAGAGAAAGGAGGAGAGAGAGAGGGTAGGAAAGGAAGAGAGAGAGGGTAGGAAAGGAGGAGAGAGAGAGAGGGTAGGAAAGGAGGAGAGAGAGAGGGAGGAACGGAGGAGAGAGAGAGGTTAGAAAAGGAGGAGAGAGAGAGAGGGTAGGAAATGGAGGAGAGAGAGAGAGGGTAGGAGAGAAGAGTAGGAAATGGAGAGAGAGATATTAGGAAACGGAGGAGAGAGAGAGAGGGTAGGAAAACGGAGGAGAGAGAGAGAGGGTAGGATCGAAAGGAGAGAGAGGTTAGGAACGGAGGAGAGAGAGAGGTTAGGAACGGAGGAGGAGAGAGAGAGAGTTAGGAAAGGAGAGAGAGAGAGGGTTAGGAACGGAGGAGAGAGAGAGGGTTAGGAAAGGAGGAGAGAGAGAGAGGAACGGAGGAGAGAGGGAGGAACGGAGAGAGAGAGGGTAGGAACGGAGGAGAGAGAGAGAGGGTAGGAATGAGGAGAGAGAGAGAGGGTAGGAACGTATATATAGAGAGGGTTAAAGGAGGAGGAGAGATAGGGTAGGAACGGAGGAGAGAGAGAGAGGGTAGGAACGTGGAGAGAGAGAGATGGTTAGGAACGGAGAGAGAGAGAGGTTAGGAACGGAGGAGAGAGAGAGAGAAGGAGGAGGAGATGGAGAGGAACGGAGGAGAGAGAGGGTAGGAAAGGAGAGAGAGAGAGGTTAGGAACGGAGGAGAGAGAGGGTAGGAAAGGAGAGAGAGAGGGTAGGAAAGGAGGAGAGAGAGAGGTTAGGAACGGAGGAGAGAGAGAGGGGTAGGAATGGAGGAGAGAGAGGGTAGGAACGGAGGAGAGAGAGGGTAGGAAAGGAGAGAGAGAGGGTAGGAAAGGAGGAGAGAGAGAGAGGGTAGGAAAGGAGGAGAGAGAGGGGGGAAGGAGGAGAGAGAGAGAGGTAGGAATGGAGAAGAGAGATGGTAGGAACGGAGGAGAGAGAGAGAGGGTAGGAACGGAGGAGAGAGAGAGATGGAAGGAACGGAGGAGAGAGAGGGTAGGAAAGGAGGAGAGAGAGGGTAGGAAAGGAGGAGAGAGAGAGGGTAGGAAAGGAGGAGAGAGAGAGAGGGTAGGAACGGAGGAGAGAGAGAGAGGGTTAGGAACGGAGGAGAGAGAGAGAGGGTAGGATGGAGGAGAGAGAGAGAGGGTAGAAAGAGGAGGAGAGAGAGAGAGGGTAGGGATAGGAGAGAGAGAGAGGAGAACGGAGGAGAGAGAGAGAGGTTAGGAACGGAGAGGAGAGAGAGGAGGAGGAATTGGAACGAGGGAGAGAGAGAGAGGAAATAGGAGAAGAGAGGAGGAGAGGAGAGAGAGGGTAGGAACTGGAGGAGAGAGAGAGAGGGTAGGATTTGAGAGAGAGAGAGGGTAGGAACGGAGGAGAGGAGAGAGAGGAGAGAGAGAGAGTAGGAAAGGAGGAGAGAGAGAGAGAGGGTAGGAATGGAGGAGAGAGAGGGTAGGAAAGGAGGAGAGAGAGAGAGGGCAGGAACGGAGGAGAGAGAGAGGGTAGGAACGGAGGAGAGAGAGAGGTTAGGAATGGAGGAGAGAGAGAGAGGTAGGAACGGAGGAGAGAGAGAGGGTAGGAAAGGAGGAGAGAGAGAGAGGTTAGGAACGGAGGAGAGAGAGAGAGGTTAGGAACGGAGGAGAGAGAGAGAGGTTAGGAACGTAGAGGAGAGAGAGAGAGGGTAGGAAACGGAGGAGAGAGAGAGAGGTTAGGAACGGAGGAGAGAGAGAGAGGGTTAGGAACGGAGGAGAGAGAGAGAGGTTAGGAATTGAGGAGAGAGAGAGGTTAGGAACGGAGGAGAGAGAGAGTAGGAAAGGAGGAGAGAGAGAGAGGGTAGGAACGAGGAGAGAGAGGGTAGGAACGGAGGAGAGAGAGAGAGGTTAGGAACGGAGGAGAGAGAGAGAGGGTAGGAACGGAGGAGAGAGAGAGAGAGGGTAGGAAAGGAGGAGAGAGAGAGAGGGTAGGAACAGAGGAGAGAGAGAGTAGGAACGGAGGAGAGAGAGAGAGGTAGGAACGGAGGAGAGAGAGGGGTAGGAAAGGAGGAGAGAGAGAGAGGGTAGGAACGGAGGAGAGAGAGAGAGGGTAGGAACGGAGGAGAGAGAGAGAGAGTAGGAAACGGAGGAGAGAGAGAGAGGGTAGGAAAGGAGGAGAGAGAGAGAGGGTAGGATCGGAGGAGAGAGAGAGAGGTTAGGAACGGAGGAGAGAGAGAGAGGTTAGGAACGGAGGAGAGAGAGAGAGTAGGAAAGGAGGAGAGAGAGAGAGGGTAGGAACGGAGGAGAGAGAGAGAGGTTAGGAACGGAGGAGAGAGAGAGAGGTTAGGAACGGAGGAGAGAGAGAGAGTTAGGAACGGAGGAGAGAGAGAGAGGGTAGGAAAGGAGGAGGAGAGAGAGGGTAGGAAAGGAGGAGAGAGAGAGAGGTTAGGAACGGAGGAGAGAGAGAGAGGTTAGGAACGGAGGAGAGAGAGAGAGAGGGTAGGAACGGAGGAGAGAGAGAGAGGGTAGGAACGGAGGAGAGAGAGAGATAGGAGGAGGTAGAGAGAGAGGGTAGGATTTGAGTAGAGAGAGGGTAGGATCGGAGGAGAGAGAGAGAGGTTAGGAAAGGAGGAGAGAGAGAGAGGGTAGGAAAGGAGGAGAGAGAGAGAGGGTAGGAACGGAGGAGAGAGAGAGAGGGTAGGAAAGAGGAGAGAGAGAGTAGGTAGGAGGAGAGAGATGGGAGGAACGGAGGAGAGAGAGAGAGGTTAGAAATGGAGGAGAGAGAGAGGTTAGGAAACGGAGGATTAGAGAGTAGGTTAGGAACGGAGGAGAGAGAGAGAGAGGATATAGATAGGAACGGAGGAGAGAGAGGGGGTAGAAAGGAGAGGGTAGGAAAGGAGGAGAGAGAGAGAGGGTAGGAACGGAGGAGAGAGAGAGAGGGTTAGGAACGGAGGAGAGAGAGAGAGAGAGGGTAGGAACGGAGGAGAGAGAGAGAGGGTAGGAAAGGAGGAGAGAGAGAGAGGGTAGGAAAGGAGGAGAGAGAGAGAGGGTAGGAAAGGAGGAGAGAGAGAGAGGGTAGGAAAGGAGGAGAGAGAGAGAGGTAGGAGGAACGGAGGAGAGAGAGAGAGAGAGGGTAGGAAAGGAGGAGAGAGAGAGAGGGTAGGAATGGAGGAGAGATAGAGAGAGTTAGAACGGAGGAGAGAGAGAGAGTTATTATTAGAAAGGAGGAGAGAGAGAGAGGTTAGGAACGGAGGAGAGAGAGAGAGGTTAGAACGGAGGAGAGAGAGAGAGGTTAGGAACGGAGGAGAGAGAGAGGTTAGGAACGGAGGAGAGAGAGAGAGGTTAGGAACCTATATAGGAGAGAGAGAGAAAGGATTAGGTTTAGAAAGGATTAGAACGGAGGAGAGAGAGAGAAAGGAACGGAGGAGAGAGAGAGAGAGTTAGGGAAAGGAGGAGAGAGAGAGAGGGGAGTAGAGATTTGAGAGAGAGAGAGGGGGTAGGAAACAGAGAGAGAGAGAGGTTAGGAATGGAGGAGAGAGAGAGAGGTTAGGAACGGAGGAGAGAGATAGAGGTTAGGAACGGAGGAGAGAGAGAGAGGTTAGGAACGGAGGAGAGAGAGAGAGGGTAGGAACGGAGGAGAGAGAGAGAGGGTAGGAACGGAGTAGAGAGAGGGTAGGAAAGGAGGAGAGAGAGAGTCAGAATGGAGGAGAGATGGGAGGAACGGAGGAGAGAGAGGGTAGGAAAGGAGAAGAGAGAGGGTAGGAAAGGAGGAGAGAGAGGGTAGAAAGGAGGAGAGAGAGGGTAGGAACGGAGGAGAGAGAGAGGGTAGGAACGGAGGAGAGAGAGAGAGGGTATGAAAGGAGGAGAGAGAGGGTAGGAAAGGAGGAGAGAGAGAGGGGTAGGAACGGAGGAGAGAGAGAGAGGGTAGGAACGGAGGAGAGAGAGAGAGGGTAGGAACGGAGGAGAGAGAGAGAGGGTAGGAACGGAGGAGAGAGAGAGAGGGTAGGAACAGAGGAGAGAGAGAGAGTAGGAAAGGAGGAGAGAGAGAGAGGGTAGGAATGGAGTAGAGAGAGGGTAGGAAAGGAGGAGAGAGAGATATTCAGAACAGAGGAGAGAGAGGTTAGGAACGGAGGAGAGAGAGGGCAGGATCGGAGGAGAGTGAGAGAGGTTAGGAACAGAGGAGAGAGAGAGAGGGTATGAAAGGAGGAGAGAGAGGGTAGGAAAGGAGGAGAGAGAGAGAGGGTAGGAATGGAGAAGAGAGATGGTAGGAACGTAGGAGAGAGAGAGAGGGTAGGATCGGAGGAGAGAGAGAGAGGTTAGGAACGGAGGAGAGAGAGAGAGGGTAGGATCGGAGGAGAGAGAGGTTAGGAACGGAGGAGAGAGAGAGGTTAGGAACGGAGGAGAGAGAGAGAGAGAGGGTAGGATCGGAGGAGAGAGAGAGAGGGTAGGATCGGAGGAGAGAGAGAGAGGTTAGGAAAGGAGGAGAGAGAGAGTCAGAATGGAGGAGAGATGGGAGGAACGGAGGAGAGAGAGGGTAGGAAAGGAGGAGAGAGAGGGTAGGAAAGGAAGAGAGAGAGGGTAGAAAGGAGGAGAGAGAGAGGGTAGGAAAGGAGGAGAGAGAGATAGGATAGAACGGAGGAGAGATAGAGAGGGTAGGAAAGGAGGAGAGATAGATGAGGGGTAGGAACGGAGGAGAGAGAGAGAGGGTAGTAACGTAGGAGAGAGAGAGATGGTTAGGAACGGATTAGATAGAGAGGTTATGAACGGAGGAGAGATATATAGAGAATCGGAGGAGAGAGAGAGAGGTTAGGAACGGAGGAGAGAGAGGGTAGGAACGGAGGAGAGAGAGAGAGGTTAGGAACGGAGGAGAGAGAGGGTAGAACGGAGGAGAGAGAGAGGGTAGGATCGGAGGAGAGAGAGAGAGGTTAGGAACGGAGGAGAGAGAGAGGGTAGGAATGGAGGAGAGAGAGGGTAGGAACGGAGGAGAGAGAGAGAGGGTAGGAATGGAGAAGAGAGATGGTAGGAACGGAGGAGAGAGAGAGAGGGTTAGGAAACGGAGGAGAGAGAGAGATGGAAGGAACGTAGGAGAGAGAGGGTAGGAAAGGAGGAGAGAGAGGGTAGGAAAGGAGGAGGAAGGGAGAAAGGAGAGAGAGGGGTAGGAAAGGAGGAGAGAGAGAGAGGGTAGGAACGGAGGAGAGAGAGAGAGGGTAGGAAAGGAGGAGAGAGAGGGTAGGAAAGGAAGAGAAAGAGAGGAAAGGAGGAGAGAGAGGGTAGAAAAGGAGGAGAGAGAGAGAGGGTAGGATCGGAGGAGAGAGAGAGAGGGTAGGATCGAGGAGAGAGAGGAGGTTAGGAACGGAGGAGAGAGAGAGAGGTTAGTAACGGAGGAGAGAGAGGTTAGGAACGGAGGGGAGAGAGAGAGAGGGTAGGAATGGAGGAGAGAGAGAGAGGATAGGAAGGGGAGGAGAGAGAGGGTAGGAACGGAGGAGAGAGAGAGAGGGTAGGAACGAGGAGAGAGAGAGAGAGAGGGTAGGAACGGAGGAGAGAGAGAGAGTAGGAAAGGAGGAGAGAGAGAGAGTAGGAAAGGAGGAGAGAGAGAGAGGGTAGGAATGGAGTAGAGAGAGGGTAGGAAAGGAGGAGAGAGAGATAGTCAGAACAGAGGAGAGAGAGGGCAGGATCGGAGGAGAGAGAGAGAGGGTAGGAAAGGAGGAGAGAGAGGGTAGGAAAGGAGGAGAGTGAGAGAGGTTAGGAACGGAGGAGAGAGAGAGGGTATGAAAGGAGGAGAGAGAGGGTAGGAAAGGAGGAGAGAGAGAGAGGGTAGGAATGGAGAAGAGAGATGGTAGGAACGTTAGAGAGAGAGAGGGGTGGATCGGAGGAGAGAGAGAGAGGTTAGGAATGGAGGAGAGAGAGAGAGGGGTAGGATCGGAGGAGAGAGAGGTTAGAACGGAGGAGAGAGAGAGGTTAGGAACGGAGGAGAGAGAGAGAGGGGTAGGATCTGGAGGAGAGAGAGAGAGGGTAGGATCGGAGGAGAGAGAGAGAGGTTAGGAAAGGATGAGAGAGAGAGTCGGAATGGAGGAGAGATGGGAGGAACGGAGGAGAGAGAGGGTAGGAAAGGAGGAGAGAGTAGGGAAAGGAGGAGAGAGAGGGTAGAAAGGAGGAGAGAGAGGGTAGGAAAGGAGGAGAGAGAGAGGTTAGGAACGGAGGAGAGAGAGAGGGTAGGAAAGGAGAGAGAGAGAGGGTAGATTTGAGGAGAGAGAGAGGGTAGGAACGGAGGAGAGAGAGAGAGGGTAGGAACGTAGGAGAGAGAGAGAGAGGGTAGGAACGGAGGAGAGAGAGAGAGGGTAGGATCGGAGGAGAGAGAGAGAGGTTAGGAACGGTGGAGAGGAGAGAGAGGGTAGGAACAGAGGAGAGAGAGAGAGAGGGTAGGATCGGAGGAGAGAGAGGTTAGGAAAGGAGGAGAGAGAGAGGGTAGGAATGGAGGAGAGAGCGGGGAGGAGGAGAGAGAGAGGGGGTAGGAACGGAGGAGAGAGAGGGTAGGAACAGAGGAGAGAGAGAGAGAGGGTAGGATCGGAGGAGAGAGAGAGGTTAGGAAAGGAGGAGAGAGAGAGGGTAGGAATGGAGGAGAGAGCGGGTAGGAACGGAGGAGAGAGAGAGAGGGTAGGAATGGAGAAGAGAGATGGTAGGAACGAGAGAGAGGGTAGGATCGGAGGAGAGAGAGAGAGGTTAGGAACGGAGGAGAGAGAGAGAGGGTAGGATCGGAGGAGAGAGAGTTAGGAACGGAGGAGAGAGAGAGAGGTTAGGAACGGAGGAGAGAGAGAGAGAGAGGGTAGGAAACGGAGGAGAGAGAGAGAGGGTAGGATCGGAGGAGAGAGAGAGAGGTAGGATCGGAGGAGAGAGAGAGAGGTTAGGAAAGGAGGTGAGAGAGAGAGAGGTTAGGAACGGAGGAGAGAGAGAGAGGGTAGGATCGGAGGAGAGAGAGGGGTTAGGAACGGAGGAGAGAGAGAGAGGTTAGGAACGGAGGAGAGAGAGAGGTTAGGAACGGAGGAGAGAGAGAGAGAGAGAGGGTAGGATCGGAGGAGAGAGAGAGAGGGTAGGATCGGAGGATAGAGAGAGAGGTTAGGAAAGGAGGAGAGAGAGAGTCGGAATGGAGGAGAGATGGAGGAACGGAGGAGAGAGAGGGTAGGAAAGGAGGAGAGAGAGGGTAGGAAAGGAGGAGAGAGAGGGTAGGAAAGGAGGAGAGAGAGAGAGGGTAGGAACGGAGGAGAGAGAGAGGGTATGAAAGGAGGAGAGAGGGTAGGAAAGGAGGAGAGAGAGAGGTAGGAACGGAGGAGAGAGAGAGAGGGTAGGAACGTAGGAGAGAGAGAGAGAGGTTAGGAACGGAGGAGAGAGAGAGAGAGTAGGATCGGAGGAGAGAGAGAGAGGTTAGGAACGGAGGAGAGAGAGGGTAGGAACGGAGGAGAGAGAGAGAGAGGGTAGGATCGGAGGAGAGAGAGAGAGGTTAGGATCGGAGGAGAGAGAGGGTAGGAACGGAGGAGAGAGAGAGGGGGTAGGAATGGAGAAGAGAGATGGTAGGAACGTAGGAGAGAGAGAGAGGGTAGGATCGGAGGAGAGAGAGAGAGGTTAGGAACGGAGGAGAGAGAGAGAGGGTAGGATTGGATGAGAGAGAGGTTAGGAATGGAGGAGAGAGAGAGGTTAGGAACAGAGGAGAGAGAGAGAGGGTAGGATCGGAGGAGAGAGAGAGAGGGTAGGATCGGAGGAGAGAGAGAGGTTAGGAAAGGAGGAGAGAGAGAGAGGTTAGGAAAGGAGGAGAGAGAGAGAGGTTAGGAACGGAGGAGCGAGAGAGAGGGTAGGAATGGAGTAGAGAGAGGGTAGGAACGGAGGAGAGAGAGAGTCGGAACGGAGGAGAGATGGGAGGAACGGAGGAGAGAGAGAGATGGAAGGAACGTAGGAGAGAGAGGGTAGGAAAGGAGGAGAGAGAGGGTAGGAAAGGAGGAGAGAGAGGGTAGAAAAGAGGAGAGAGGGGGTAGGAAAGGAGGAGAGAGAGAGAGGGTAGGAACGGAGGAGAGAGAGAGAGGGTATGAAAGGAGGAGAGAGAGGGTAGGAACTGAGGAGAAAGAGGGTAGGAAAGGAGGAGAGAGAGGGTAGGAAAGGAGGAGAGAGAGAGAGGGGTAGGATCGGAGGAGAGAGAGAGAGGTTAGTAACGGAGGAGAGAGAGAGGGTAGGAAGGGAGGAGAGAGAGGGTAGGAAAGGAGGAGAGAGAGAGTAGGAACGGAGGAGAGAGAGAGAGGGTAGGAACGTAGGAGAGAGAGAGGGTAGGAACGTAGGAGAGAGAGAGGGTAGGAACGTAGGAGAGAGAGAGTAGGAACGGAGGAGAGAGAGAGAGTTTAAAGGAGGAGAGAGAGAGTAGGAAAGGAGGAGAGAGAGAGTAGGAAAGGAGGAGAGAGAGAGAGGGTAGGAATGGAGTAGAGAGAGGGTAGGAAAGGAGGAGAGAGAGATAGTCAGAACAGAGGAGAGAGAGGTTAGGAACGGAGGAGAGAGAGGGCAGGATCGGAGGAGAGAGAGAGAGGGTAGGAAAGGAGGAGAGAGAGGGTAGGAAAGGAGGAGAGTGAGAGAGGTTAGGAACGGAGGAGAGGGTATGAAAGGAGGAGAGAGAGGGTAGGAAAGGAGGAGAGAGAGAGAGGGTAGGAATGGAGAAGAGAGATGGTAGGAACGTAGGAGAGAGAGAGAGGGTAGGAAAGGAGGAGAGAGAGAGAGGGGTAGGATCGGAGGAGAGAGAGAGAGGTTAGGAACGGAGGAGAGAGAGAGAGGGTAGGAAGGGAGGAGAGAGAGGGTAGGAACGGAGGAGAGCGAGAGAGGGTAGGATCGGAGGAGAGAGAGAGAGGTTAGTAACAGAGGAGAGAGAGAGGGTAGGAACGGAGGAGAGAGAGAGGGTAGGAACGGAGGAGAGAGAGGGTAGGAACGGAGGAGAGAGAGGGTATGAATGGAGTAGAGAGAGGGTAGGAAAGGAGGAGAGAGAGGGTAGGAACGGAGGAGAGAGAGGGTAGGAAAGGAGGAGAGAGAGAGAGAGGGTAGGAACGGAGGAGAGAGAGGGTAGGAACGGAGGAGAGAGAGGGTAGGAACGGAGGAGAGAGAGAGGGGTAGGAAAGGAGGAGAGAGAGGGTAGGAAAGGAGGAGAGAGAGGGTAGGAAAGGAGGAGAGAGAGAGAGGGTAGGAACGGAGGAGAGAGAGAGAGGGTAGGAACGGAGGAGAGAGAGGGTAGGAACGGAGGAGAGAGAGAGAGGGTAGGAAAGGAGGAGAGAGAGGTAGGAAAGGAGGAGAGAGAGGGTAGGAACGGGAGAGAGAGGGTAGGAAAGGAGGAGAGAGAGGGTAGAAAGGAGGAGAGAGGGGGTAGGAAAGGAGGAGAGAGAGAGAGGGTAGGAACGGAGGAGAGAGAGAGAGGGTATGAAAGGAGGAGAGAGAGGGTAGGAACGGAGGAGAAAGAGGGTAGGAAAGGAGGAGAGAGAGGGTAGGAAAGGAGGAGAGAGAGAGAGGGTAGGATCGGAGGAGAGAGAGAGAGGTTAGGAACGGAGGAGAGAGAGAGAGGTTAGTAACGGAGGAGAGAGAGAGAGGTTAGGAACGGAGGGGAGAGAGTGAGAGGGTAGGAATGGAGGAGAGAGAGAGAGGGGTAGGAAGGGAGGAGAGAGAGGGTAGGAAGGAGGAGAGCGAGAGAGGGTAGGATCGGAGGAGAGAGAGAGAGGTTAGTAACAGAGGAGAGAGAGAGGGTAGGAACGGAGGAGAGAGAGGGTAGGAATGGAGTAGAGAGAGGGTAGGAAAGGAGGAGAGAGAGGGTAGGAAAGGAGGAGAGAGAGGGTAGGAAAGGAGGAGAGAGAGAGAGAGGGTAGGAACGGAGGAGAGAGAGGGTAGGAACGGAGGAGAGAGAGAGAGGGTAGGAACGGAGGAGAGAGAGAGAGGGTAGGAAAGGAGGAGAGAGAGGGTAGGAAAGGAGGAGAGCGAGAGAGGGTAGGATCGGAGGAGAGAGAGAGAGGTTAGTAACAGAGGAGAGAGAGAGGGTAGGAACGGAGGAGAGAGAGGGTAGGAATGGAGTAGAGAGAGGGTAGGAAAGGAGGAGAGAGAGGGTAGGAAAGGAGGAGAGAGAGAGAGAGGGTAGGAACGGAGGAGAGAGAGGGTAGGAACGGAGGAGAGAGAGAGGAGGGTAGGAACGGAGGAGAGAGAGGGAGGGTAGGAAAGGAGGAGAGAGAGGGTAGGAAAGGAGGAGAGAGAGGGGTAGGAAAGGAGGAGAGAGAGAGAGGGTAGGAACGGAGGAGAGAGAGGGTAGGAACGGAGGAGAGAGAGGGTAGGAACGGAGGAGAGAGAGGGTAGGAACGGAGGAGAGAGAGAGAGGGTAGGAACGGAGGAGAGAGAGAGAACGGAGGGAGGAACGGGAGGAGAGAGAGAGAGGGTAGGAACGGAGGAGAGAGAGAGAGGGTAGGAACGGAGGAGAGAGAGAGAGGGTAGGAACGGAGGAGAGAGAGGGTAGGAACGGAGGAGAGAGAGGGTAGGAAAGGAGGAGAGAGAGAGAGGGTAGGAACGGAGGAGAGAGAGGGTAGGAACGGAGGAGAGAGAGAGAGGGAGGAAAGGAGGAGAGAGAGGGTAGGAAAGGAGGAGAGAGAGGGTAGGAACGGAGGAGAGAGAGGGTAGGAAAGGAGGAGAGAGAGGGTAGAAAAGGAGGAGAGAGAGGGTAGAAAGGAGGAGAGAGGGGGGTAGGAAAGGAGGAGAGAGAGAGAGGGTAGGAACGGAGGAGAGAGAGAGAGGGTATGAAAGGAGGAGAGAGAGAGAGGTTAGTAACGGAGGAGAGAGAGAGAGGTTAGGAACGGAGGGGAGAGAGTGAGAGGGTAGGAATGGAGGAGAGAGAGAGAGGGTAGGAAGGGAGGAGAGAGAGGGTAGGAAGGGAGGAGAGCGAGAGAGGGTAGGATCGGAGGAGAGAGAGAGAGGTTAGTAACAGAGGAGAGAGAGAGGGTAGGAACGGAGGAGAGAGAGGGTAGGAACGGAGGAGAGAGAGGGTAGGAATGGAGTAGAGAGAGGGTAGGAAAGGAGGAGTGAGAGGGTAGGAACGGAGGAGAGAGAGGGTAGGAAAGGAGGAGTGAGAGGGTAGGAAAGGAGGAGAGAGAGAGAGAGGGTAGGAACGGAGGAGAGAGAGGGTAGGAACGGAGGAGAGAGAGAGAGGGTAGGAACGGAGGAGAGAGAGAGAGGGTAGGAAAGGAGGAGAGAGAGGGTAGGAAAGGAGGAGAGAGAGGGTAGGAAAGGAGGAGAGAGAGAGAGAGAGGGTAGGAACGGAGGAGAGAGAGGGTAGGAACGGAGGAGAGAGAGAGAGGGTAGGAAAGGAGGAGAGAGCGGGTAGGAAAGGAGGAGAGAGAGAGGTTAGGAACGGAGGAGAGAGAGAGAGGTTAGGAACGGGAGAGAGAGAGAGAGTAGGAAAGGAGGAGAGAGAGAGAGCTTAGGATCGGAGGAGAGAGAGGTCAGGAACGGAGGAGAGAGAGGTCAGGAACGGAGGAGAGAGAGAGGGTAGGAACGGAGGAGAGAGAGGGTAGGAACGGAGAAGAGAGAGGTTAGGAACGGAGTAGAGAGGGAGAGGGTAGGATCGGAGGAGAGAGAGAGAGTTTAGGAACGGAGGAGAGAGAGAGAGTTTAGGAACGGAGGAGAGAGAGAGGTTAGGAACGGAGGAGAGAGAGAGAGGTTAGGAACGGAGGAGAGAGAGAGAGGGTAGGAACGGAGGAGAGAGAGAGAGGGTAGGATCGGAGGAGAGAGAGAGAGGGTAGGAAAGGAGGAGAGAGAGGGTAGGAAAGGAGGAGAGAGAGAGGTTAGGAACGGAGAGAGAGGGTAGGAAAGGAGGAGAGAGAGAGAGGTTAGGAATGGAGGAGAGAGAGAGAGTAGGAAAGGAGGAGAGAGAGAGAGGGTAGGAAATTAGGAGAGAGAGATAGTCGGAACAGAGGAGAGATGGGAGGAACGGAGGAGAGAGATGGTAGGAAAGGAGGAGAGAGAGGGTAGGAAAGGAGGAGAGAGAGGGTAGGAAAGGAGGAGAGAGAGGGTAGGAAAGGAGGAGAGAGAGGGTAGAAAAGGAGGAGAGAGAGGGGGTAGGAATGGAGTAGAGAGAGGGTAGAAAAGGAGGAGAGAGAGGGTAGGAAAGGAGGAGAGAGAGGGTAGGAAAGGAGGAGAGAGAGGGGGTAGGAATGGAGTAGAGAGAGTAGGAAAGGAGGAGAGAGAGGGGGTAGGAATGGAGTAGAGAGAGGGTAGGAAAGGAGGAGAGAGAGGGTAGGAAAGGAGGAGAGAGAGAGGGGGTAGGAATGGAGTAGAGAAAGAGAGGGTAGGAAAGGAAGAGAGAGAGAGAGAGAGAGAGAGAGCATTGAGAGCATTGTCATCCTGCAAGAAACCTGGTATAGAGGAGATGGACCCACTGGTTGCCCTCTAGGTTACAGAGAGCTGGTAGTCCCATCCACCAAACGACCAGGTGTGAAACAGGAAAGGGACTCAGGGGGTATGCTAATTTGGTATAGAGCAGACCTAACTCACTCCATTAAATGAATCAAAACAGGAACATTTTACATTTGTCCAGAAATTCAAAAGGAAATTATCTTAACAGAGAAACATGTCCTCCTGTGTGCTACCTATGTCCCCCCACTAGAATCCCCATACTTTAATGAAGACAGCTTCTCCATCTTGGAGGGGGAAATCAAATATTTCCAGGCCCAGGGACATGTACTAGTCTGTGGCGACGTAAATGCCAGAACCGGACAAGAACCTGACACCCTCAGCACACAGCGGGACAAACACCTGCCTGCAGGTGACAGCATTCCCTCCCACATATGCCCCCCTAGGCACAACTATGACAACATAACCAACAAAAACAGGTCACAACTCCTGCAGCTCTGTTGCACGCTGAGTGTGTACATAGTCAATGGTAGGCTTCGAGGGGACTCCTATGGTAGGTACACCTATAGCTCATCTCTTGGCAGTAGTACTGTACACTACTTTATCACTGAACTCACAGTCAGCCCACTGACACCTCTATCAGACCACAGCAAAATCGCAATTACCCTGAACAGAGCAATACTCAATCATGAGGCATCAAAGCCAAAGGAACTGAGTAACATTAAGACATGCTATAGTTGGAAGGAATGCAGTTTGGAAACCTACCAAAAAACAATTAGGCAACAACAAATTCAATCCCTTTTAGACAATTTCCTGGGTAAAACGTTCCACTGTAATAGTGAAGGTGTACACTTGTCAGTAGAAAAGCTTAACAGTATATTTGACCTCTCAGTTTCCCTATCAAATCTAAAAATAGAAAATAGAAAACCGAAGAAAATTAACAACAATGACAAATGGTTTGATGAAGAAAGCAAAAATCTAAGAAAGAAATTGAGAAACCTGTCCAACCAAAAACATTGAGACCCAGAAAACCTGAACCTACGCCTTCACTATGGTGAATCACTAAAGCAATACAGAAATACACTACGGAAAAAGAAGGAACAGCAAGTCAGAAATCAGCTCAATGTCATTGAAGAATCGATAGACTCTAACCACTTCTGGGAAAATTGGAAAAGACTAAACAAACAACAACACACAGAATTATCTATCCAAAATGGAGATGTATGGGTAAACCACTTCTTCAATCTTTTGGCTCTATAACAAAGAACAAACAGCAAAAACATATACATTATCAAATACAAATCTTAGAATCAACTATTAAAGATGACCAGAACCCACTGGATTCTCCAATTACATTGAATGAGTTACAGGACAAAATACAAATCCTCCAACCCGAAAAGGCATGTGGTGTTGATGGTATCAACACTGCTGAACAGCTTCTACCCCCAAGCCAAAAGACTGCTGGACAGCGTCTAACCCCAAGCCAAAAGACTGCTGAACAGCTTCTACCCCCAAGCCAAAAGACTGCTGGACAGCGTCTAACCCCAAGCCAAAAGACTGCTGAACAGCTTCTACCCCCAAGCCAAAAGACTGCTGGACAGCGTCTAACCCCAAGCCAAAAGACTGCTGAACAGCTTCTACCCCCAAGCCAAAAGACTGCTGAACAGCTTCTACCCCCAAGCCAAAAGACTGCTGAACAGCTTCTACCCCCAAGCCATCAGACTGCTGAACAGCTTCTACCCCCAAGCCAAAAGACTGCTGAACAGCTTCTACCCCCAAGCCAAAAGACTGCTGAACAGCTTCTACCCCCAAGCCAAAAGACTGCTGAACAGCTTCTACCCCCAAGCCAAAAGACTGCTGAACAATTATTTCCATTGAACCCCCCTCCTTTGTTTTTTGCTTCTCCCTGTTTATTATCTATTCATAGTCACTTCACCCCTGCCTAAATTACCTCGACTAACCTGTATCCCTGCACATTGACTAGGTACCATAGCTCCCAGAGTCAGATGAACGTGTGGGTACCATGTTTAAATGTCTCTGAGTCCAGTATGAAGGAAGTTAGGGACGGAAACAGAGAATTATTTGGAAACGGTCGTCTTTCTGATTGGTAGGCATTGGCGTTAGCGTTAGCATTAGCGTTAGCGTGAGCATTAGCATTAGCGTTAGCGTGAGCATTAGCGTTAGCATTAGCGTTAGCATTAGCCTACCTGTTGTATTAAAAGGACATGTCTGTCGCATTATTCACACACTCTCAGAATTCGTTGCTTCAACGTCAGTGGCCTACCCTTCTCTCTTAGTTGGTGCGTGTGGGATCTACCGCATCTGGTCTCGAAGAAATAGTTTAGGCTGCCTACATGGGCAGAGAATCACGTAGCAGTTATCTTTCCAAAGAAATTAACTTAATATGACTGGAATGTAGTTTACTACAGTGTCTGTAAATAACTAGTGATAACGGAAAGAAGTGGACGGCGCACAACCAAGGTGAGTCGAGGCTCAATCCCCCAAAAAATTAAGCATCATTGAAAAGGCACAACGCGCACGTAGGTTAGGCTACTATGGTGAGCGACCGTTGCACCTTTTCATTTCCCATAACTATTGATTACCCATTTATATGTCTCCGCCTTCAAATCGGCCTCCTAAAAAGTAGGCTATATATCTTATATTCTAATCGTCCTCCTAAAAGATAGGCTATATATCCTATATGCTAATTGTCCTCCTAATAGGTAGGACATATCATATACAGTGGCTTGCGAAACTTTTCACCCCCTTGGCATTTTTCCTATTATGTTATCTTACAACCTGGATTTAAAATAGATTTTTGGGGGGTTGTATCATTTGATTTACACAACATGCCGACCACTTTGAAGACACAAAATATGTTTTATTGTGAAACAAATAAGAAATAAGACAAAACAAACAGAAAACTTGAGTGTGCCTAACTATTCACCCCCCAAAGTCAATGCTATGTAGAGCCACCTTTTGCAACAATTACAGCTGCAAGTCTCTTGGGATATGTCTCTATAAGCTTGGCACATCTAGCCACTGGGATTTTTGCCCATTCTTCAATGCAAAACTGCTCCAGCTCCTTCAAGTTGGATGGGTTCTGCTGGTGTACAGCAATCTTTAAGTCAAACCACAGATTCTCCACTAGATTGAGGTCTGGGCTTTGACTAGGCCATTCCAAGACATTTAAATGTTCCCCCTTAAACCACTCGAGTATTGTTTTAGCAGTATGCTTAGGGTCATTGTCCTGCTGGAAGGTGAACCTCCGTCCCAGTCTCAAATCTCTGGAAGACTGAAAAAGGTTTCCTTCAAGACTTTCCCTGTATTTAGCACCATTCATCATTTCGTAAATTCTGACCAGTTTCCCTGCCGATGTAAAACATCCCCACAGCATGATGCTGCCACCACCATGCTTCACTGTGGGGATGGTGTTCTCGGGGTGATGAGAGGTGTTGTTCCGCCACACATAGCGTTTTCCTTGATGGCCAAAAAGCTACATTTTAGTCCAAAAGGATAGGATATATCCTATATGCTAATCGTCCTCCTAAAAGGTAGGATATATCCTATATGCTAAACGTCCTCCTAAAATGTAAAATATATCCTATATGCTAATCGTCCTCCTAAAATGTAAAATATATCCTATATTCTAATCATCCTCCCAAAAGGTAGGATATATCCTATATGCTAATCGTCCTCCTAAAAGGTAGGATATATATCTTACATGCAAAATGTAGCTCAAGATAAAGTGCAAGTGTAGCTCGCTGTCATTATTCCTGCTGCATCCGGATCAGTAGCCAGAGGTGCGAGATCAGGTGCTAGTGTGATCTCAATTAAATAGAGTAGGCTATAGCCTATGCATGGACGTAGAAGCACAGTACAGTTATCTTTCCAAGGAAATGTACTTCCTAAATATGATGAGGCTGTAGTTTACTGCATTGGCTAGAAATAAATATTGATCACCCATATTAGTCTCTGTCTGAAAATCTTCCCACTCCTAAAAGGCAGGCTATTAAAATAGCTCAAGAGAAAGTGCAAGTCTCTCCAACTCTTTCCTCTCCAAGCAACATCTATCATATTGACTGATATAGCCCAGTAATACAGACAGTTTAATATAATGGCCCACTTAAATGTCTCTGGTAATTTTACCTATATCTTGGGTTATTTTTTTTCTTCAGATTATGATATTGCCTATAAGGCGCATAAATAGCTAGGACCATGGATGGCAAGTGAGCTACATAACTTATGCCTAAAATAACATTGCTGGACAAGGGTTTGTTTTGGGGCCAGTTCTCGCTGTAACGAGTGGGAGTCGAATCGGACAGAGAGCCAGTAGGGTGTGGGGCGGGAGGAAGAAATCAGTCCAGAACTATCCCTTTAAGGCCATTTCAGCATCTGTCTTCATTTCAACAGACGAGCATCATTAGGTCTTAGCTTCCTCAATGTGGCTTTGACCGCATCCCAAAAGGCACCATATTCCCTATATAGTGCACTACTTTTTACCAGAGCCCTATGGGAATAGGGAATAAGGTGTAATTTGTTAAATGGTCATCACACACCAAAGGGCTGTACTGGGGCCAGTATCACACATCATAAAGCCTAGATATTAATTAACATGAAGTCAGCCATCAGTTTTAGTGGGTGATGCCTTTTTAATTGACAACTTGCTACGACTGATGAATTCAAAAGGTACACGACAGTAGAGGGCGAAGAAGACAAATGAAAGTCAATTAGTTTGAAGGGAAGAGGAGAGGAGAGGAGTGGAGGGAAGGGGAGAAGAGAGGAGTGGAGGGAAGGGGAGAAGAGAGGAGAGGAGTGGAGGGAAGGGGAGAAGAGAGGAGAGGAGAGGAGTGGAGGGAAGGGGAGAAGAGAGGAGAGGAGTGGAGGGAAGGGGAGAAGAGAGGAGAGGAGTGGAGGGAAGGGGAGAAGAGAGGAGAGGAGTGGAGGGAAGGGGAGAAGAGAGGAGAGGAGTGGAGGGAAGGGGAGAAGAGAGGAGAGGAGTGGAGGGAAGGGGAGAGGAGAGGAGAGGAGTGGAGGGAAGGGGAGAAGAGAGGAGAGGAGTGGAGGGAAGGGGAGAAGAGAGGAGAGGAGTGGAGGGAAGGGGAGAAGAGAGGAGAGGAAACCGGAGGGGAGGAGAGGAGAGGAGGGAAGGGGAGAAGAGAGGAGAGGAAACTGGAGGAGAGGAGAGGAGAGGAGAGGAGAGGAGAGGAGAGGAGAGAGCAATATTGAGCAGACCCTATTAACTTATTACTTAATTAACTAATTAAATAAATAACTGTACTAATTAATTAACTAGTAACTGTACTGATGGCTCGACTATTTTCCTTTCTCTATCATCCAGCACGGTTCCAGCAACTCAGATCAGATCAGTACAGTACAACTTTGCGTGGCTCAGTTCAGCTTTCATACTGATCCCCAAGCTGTAGGGAGATACCTGACTGTGAGAATATGGTATGGTATGGTCCTGTAGCTGTACGGTATCGTAAGAAATGCATCATGTTCCCTTTATAGTACACTACTTTTACAATTTTAAAAGTAATCTTGTTGCTAATCCCACCAAAGTGTCCGATTTGAAATAGGCTTTACAGCGAAAGCACCACAAACGATTATGTTAGGTCACCGCCAAGTCACAGCAAAATTCTGCCATTTTTCCAGGGAAAGAGAGGACTCACAAAAAGCACAAATAGAGAGAAAATTCATCACTAACCTTTGATGATCTTCATCAGATGACACTCATAGGACTTCATGTTACACAATACATATATGTTTTGTTCGATAAAGTGCATATTTATATTTAAAAAATCTCAGTATACATTGGCGCATTACTACGTTCACTAGTTCCAAAAACATCTGGTGATATTGCAGAGAGCCACATAATTTTACAGACATACTTGTTACGCACGCCTCTAAGAAGAGGGAACGCAACACCCTGCTACAACTAAACTCTCTGTGAAGCGAAAAAGGTATGGACTGTAGGTGCGAGTAAAAATGACAACAAGCAGAATGTGGTACCGTTTACAAGGACTTTATTCCTTTACACGGTAATATGGGGAAAAGGGGCTGGACGGAACCAAAGCAAAGAAAGTAAATCTCAAAGCCCCCCCCCCTCTCCTATCTTACCTGCCTACCCACTACTTACCTCATTTAGCACCACCTGGTGCCCTAACCAAAATACAAGGGGTGGTCCGCCCAGGTCTTACCTAGTGTGCCTAGACAGCGAATATGCTACGGGTATATGTATGCCCGCGGGCCTCTTGCCTAAGCACTCCCTAGGTGCCTTCCCCTTCCCCCCCTGGGAACAAATGAAACAGAATATTAAACAATTTCACAAACAAACTAAGAGACAAAGGACATCAAATAAGTTCTATCTGAGCAACAAACTCACAAAACATACCAACTCTCAGCAATGAACTCCCAGCAAAATCAACCTCTAGCAAAATCTCTCTCTAGCAAAATCTCTACAATGACCTCCCAGCAAATCTCTCTAGCAAATCTACCTCTAGCAAAATCCTCTACAAAAAAAAAGATCTCCTGAACAGAACACTGGCTTTTATATAGCTTCTGAAGGAATGGGTAATTTGAGACAGCTGTGTCTTGACGAGGGGGCGGGGTCAGCTCTCCAATTAGCCCTGGAGTCGACCAATCAGCTGCTTGAGGGATTTCAGGAAGCCATTTCCTGAAATAAACACATGCAAATACACAAACTACAACACATAATCTGGGGAACATAACAATACTCATTATAAATGTCGATGAAAATACAATTGTTAGACATGGAAATATATATACACTTCTCCTTAATGCAACCGCTGTGTCAGATTTAAAAAAAACTTTACCGAAAAAGTAAACCATGCAATAATCTGAGTACAGCTTTCAGAAAACAAAGCAGCCAAAAAGATACCCGCCATATCGGGTAGTCAACATTAGTCAGAAATAGCATTATAAATATTCACTTACCTTTGATGATCTTCATCAGAATGCACTCCCAGGAGTCCCAGTTCCACAATAAATGTTTAGTTCGATAATGTCCATCATTTATGTCCAAAGAGCTTATTTTGTTAGCACGTTTGGTAAACAAATCCAAAGTCATGAAGCGCGTTCCCTAGTTGCAGACGAAATGTCAAAAAATTCCGTTACTGTCCGTAGAAACTTGTCAAACTAAGTATAGAATCAATCTTTAGGATGTTTTTAACATAAAAAGTCAATAATGTTCCAACCGGAGAATTCCTATGTCTGTAGAAAATCAATGGAACGAGAGCTAACTCTCTCGTGACCGCGCCTCAGAGCCTGTGGCAATCTGCCAGACACCTGGCAAAAACAGCCCGTATGAGCCCCCGCTTCACAGCAGAATCCTCAAACAAGTTTCTAAAGACGGTTGACATCTAGTGGAAGCCTTAGGAAGTGCAACATAACCAATATCCCACTGTGTATTCAATAGTGGCTGGGTTGAAAATCGTTATACTGTTCTGTTATACTCACAGACATCATTCAAACAGTTTTAGAAACTTCAGAGTGTTTTCTATCCAATACTAATAATAATATGCTTATATATTAGCAACTGGGACTGAGGAGCAGCCCGTTTCCTCTGGGCACCTCTGGGCACCTTTCATCCAAGCTACGCAATACTGCCCCTGCAGCCATAAGAACATGTAAAACAAGCAACTTCATTATTTAATTTCCTCCAGGATCGAAAGGAGGATAGATTACCAAGAGTGTTTTGGGTTGAAGGAGAGGTGGGACAAAATGGAAGGGAACCTTTCCTAAAGCCGTAAACCTAAGGAGGTTCACCGTGGGACCTGGTCCTACGACAGAGAAGCTGGACACAGCTAACCCTAACAGTAACCCAGTCACAGTAACCCAGTCACAGTTACCAGACCCTAACAGTAACCCAGTCACAGTTACCAGACCCTAACAGTAACCCAGTCACAGTTACCAGACCCTAACAGTAACCCAGTCACAGTTACCAGACCCTAACAGTAACCCAGTCACAGTAACCCAGTCACAGTTACCAGACCCTAACAGTAACCCAGTCACAGTAACCAGACCCTAACAGTAACCCAGTCACAGTTACCAGACCCTAACAGTAACCCAGTCACAGTAACCAGACCCTAACAGTAACCCAGTCACAGTAACCCAGTCACAGTAACCAGACCCTAACAGTAACCCAGTCACAGTAACCAGACCCTAACAGTAACCCAGTCACAGTAACCAGACCCTAACAGTAACCCAGTCACAGTAACCAGACCCTAACAGTAACCCAGTCACAGTAACCCAGTCACAGTAACCAGACCCTAACAGTAACCCAGTCACAGTAACCAGACCCTAACAGTAACCCAGTCACAGTAACCCAGTCACAGTTACCAGACCCTAACAGTAACCCAGTCACAGTAACCAGACCCTAACAGTAACTAAGGTTCAGAACAAATTCAAGAAAACGTAAAGTATCATGCAGTATTATACAGTATCATACAGTATTATACAGTATCATACAGTATTATACAGTATCATACAGTATTATACAGTATCATACAGTATTATACAGTATTATACAGTATTATACAGTATCATACAGTATTATACACCTATAATTTAGCCCAAACAACTACCTCTTTCCGTACTGTATTTATTTTATTTTATTTATTTAGCTCCTTTGCACCCCATTATTTTTATTTCTACTTTGCACATTCTTCCACTGTAAATCTGCCATTCCAGTGTTTTACTTGCTATATGGTATTTACTTTGCCACCATGGCCTCTTTTTTTGCCTTTACCTCCCTTATCTCACCTCATTTACTAACATCGTATATAGACTTGTTTCTACTGTATTATTGACTGTATGTTTGTTTTACTCCATGTGTAACTCTGTGTTGTTGTATGTGTCAAACTGCTTTGCTTTATCTTGGCCAGGTAGCAATTGTAAATGAGAACTTGTTCTCAACTTGCCTACCTGGTTAAATAAAGGTGAAATAAAATAAATAAAAATATACAGTATTATACAGTATCATACACTATTATACAGTATTAAACAGTATTATACAGTATTATACGGTATTATAGAGTCACACACTATTATACAGTATTATACAGTATCATACAGTATTATACAGTATCATACACTATTATACAGTATTAAACAGTATTATACAGTATTGTATGATATTATACAGTATCATACAGTATCATCCAGTATTATACAGTATCATACAGTATCATCCAGTATTATACGGTATTGTACAGTATTATACACTATTATACAGTATTTACAGTATTATACGGTATTATACAGTATTATACAGTATTGTACAGTATTATACGGTATTATACAGTATTTACAGTATTATACAGTATTAAACAGTATTATACAGTATTATACAGTATTAAACAGTATTATACAGTATTAAACAGTATTATACAGTATTATATAGTATTATACGGTATTGTACGGTATTATACAGTATCAAACACTATTATACAGTTTTAAACAGTATTATACAGTATTATACACTATTATACAGTATTATACGGTATTATACAGTATTATACAGTATTTACAGTATTAAACAATATTATACAGTATCATACAGTATTATACGGTATTATACAGTATTATACAGTATTATACAGTATTTACAGTATTAAACAGTATTATACAGTATCATACAGTATTGTACGGTATTATACAGAGGCATGAGTTCATGGAACTCCCTTCCGTCTTATATAGTGCAACTGAACAACAAACCTGGTTTCAAAAACAACACTTCACGGTAAAACGCCTCTCCTCCATGTGACCTACTTGTTTTGTGTATGTATTGACATGTGACCTACTTGTTGTGTGCATGTATTGACATGTGTGTGTAACTGATAGATGCACACACACACGCACGCACACACACACACACACGCACACACACGCACGCACACACACACACATTTTAATGTTTTTTTAAAAGTATGTAAATTGTAAAGTATTTTTATCTTGTCTGTAATGTCTTTTTCATTATGTGTCAGAACCCAGTAAGACTAGCTGTAGCCATTGGCAAGCGAGAGGCGTCTGGCAAGAGAGAGGCATCTGGCAAGAGAGAGGCTTTCCTGTCCGCAGGGACGTTTGAGCATCCCGATGCTGCTGTACCTGTCTTATGCAGCTCTTCAATCTCCCTCTTTTCCAAATAACACCCTATTCCCTACATAGTGAACTACTTTTGGCCAGGGCCCTGGTAAAAAAAGTAGTTCACTATTGGGAATAGGGTTGTCATTTGGGATGCATGCAGCCTTACTCATTTGTATTTTGCTTTTCTTTGCATCACTTTTTCTTTTCTAAGCAGCACCTATCATGATTGTGCAGGATTCAGGACTGAGAGCATGTTGGAAGAAGATTTAGAAGCAGAGACTACATTTATAACAATTTGCCACATGGCTTATTAGCTGGTGACAGGTTAGCTGCTAGCTGTTAGCTGGTGACCGGTTAGCTGCTAGCTGTGAGCTGGTGACAGGTTAGCTGCTAGCTGTGAGCTGGTGACCGGTTAGCTGCTAGCTGTGAGCTGGTGACAGGTTAGCTGCTAGCTGTGAGCTGGTGACAGGTTAGCTGCTAGCTGTGAGCTGGTGACAGGTTAGCTGCTAGCTGTTAGCTGGTGACCGGTTAGCTGCTAGCTGTGAGCTGGTGACAGGTTAGCTGCTAGCTGTTAGCTGATTCCTGTAGGCTATCTGTAATCTGCTACATTTAGGCTAGCTGTTAGCTGCTTCCTTAATGCTAGCTGTTAGCTACTTCCTTTAGGCTAGCTGTTAGCTGCTTCCTTTAGGCTAGCTGTTAGCTGCTTCCTTTAGGCTAGCTGTTCATCATGCAGGACAAAAACAATTATACACAGCACTTAGCAAATACTTTTACCAACTTAGCCACACAGTACAGAACATAGAGGTGTTTCCACAACGAGTAGCAAATCAAAATCAAATCAAATGTATTTATATAGCCCTCTTAGATCAGCTGATATCTCAAAGTGTTGTACAGAAACGCAGCCTAAAACCCCAAACAGCAAGCAATGCAGGTGTAGAAGCACGGTGGCTAGGAAAAACTCCCTAGAAAGGCCAAAACCTAGGAAGAAACCTAGAGAGGAACCAGGCTATGAGAGCTGGCCAGTCCTCTTCTGTGCCGGGTGGAGATTATAACAGAACATGGCCAAGATGTTCAAATGTTCATAAATGATCTGCATGGTCAAATAATAATAATCACAGGCAGAACAGTTTGAAACTGGAGCAGCAGCACGGCCAGGTGGACTGGGTAGAGGCAGGGAGTCATCATGCCAGGTAGTCCAGAGGCATGATCCTAGGGCTCAGGTCCTCCGAGAGAGAGAAAGAAAGAGAGAATTAGAGAGAGCATACTTAAATTCACACAGGACACCAGATAAGACAGGAGAAGTACTCCAGATATAACAAACGGACCCTAGCCCCCCGACACATAAACTACTGCAGCATAAATACTGGAGACTGAGACAGGAGCGGTCAGGAGACACTGTGGCCCCATCCGATGATACCCCCGGACAGGGCCAAACAGGAAGGCTATAACTCCACCCACTTTTCCAAAGCACAGTCCCCACACCACTAGAGGGATATCTTGAACCACCAACTTACCATCCTGAGACAAGGCCGAGTATAGCCCACAAAGATCTCCGCCACGGCACAACCCAAGGGGGGGCGCCAACCCAGACAGGAAGATCAGAACAGAGAGGTTTTTCAAACTAATACAGAACAGAGAGGTGTTTCCAACTAGTACAGAACAGAGATGTGTTTCCAAATAGTACAGAACAAAGAGGTGTTTCCAACTAGTACAGAATATACTGTAGGTGTTATGTTGTAGTTCCTCATCTCCTCAGATGTTGTGTTGTAGTTCCTCATCTCCTCAGGTGTTATGTTGTAGTTCCTCATCTCCTCATCTCCTCAGGTGTTGTGTTGTAGTTCCTCATCTCCTCAGGTGTTGTGTTTTAGTTCCTCATCTCCTCAGGTGTTATGTTGTAGTTCCTCATCTCCTCATCTCCTCAGGTGTTGTGTTGTAGTTCCTCATCTCCTCAGGTGTTGTGTTTTAGTTCCTCATCTCCTCGGGTGTTGTGTTGTAGTTCCTCACCTCCTCAGGTGTTGTGTTGTAGTTCCTCATCTCCTCAGGTGTTGTGTTTTAGTTCCTCATCTCCTCAGGTGTTGTGTTGTAGTTCCTCATCTCCTCGGGTGTTGTGTTGTAGTTCCTCATCTCCTCAGGTGTTGTGTTGTAGTTCCTCATCTCCTCGGGTGTTGTGTTGTAGTTCCTCATCTCCTCATCTCCTCAGGTGTTGTGTTGTAGTTCCTCAGCTATATTGCATTCACAGTGATCTAATTAATATGCCTCTCTTCAGACACCAATTCCCATTTCAAATGCAATCTTTGTTAATTAGGAATCAGGCTGCAGTTCAGCGCCAGAACGTGCTTCTCTTGTGTTCCCTCTAAAAGGCTCCTTAGTGGCTCCCTCCGCAAGGACATTATTATCAATAAACAAGTATTAAAAAGGACACAGCACCTTGGCAATGCATTGTACTAGGGGACTAATTCAAGTTCGCGGTACACACACACAAACATTTCCTGCATGCTAAATGGCACCCTATTACCTATATAGTGCACTAGATTTGACCAGAGCCCCTATAAAGTTGTGCTTTATAAATGGAATAGGGTGCAATTTGGGACGTTGGAACAGACCTCATTCGTGTTGTTACTATTGAGTACAGAACAATAGACAATAGCTCATGTTTGTCATAAGAGGTTTATAAAAACCCTGAGGAGAAGAGGGGAAGCATTTAAAGTGAGGTTGAGCCATGGTTCTAAGAGCTTCAGCATTCACAAAATTAACCTTGGCCTACTACTGAGCCCCTTACACTTAAATGGACTGTTACGTTCCCCAGATTCTATGTTTTGGGTTTGTGTATGTGTTTTTCAGGAAATGGCTTCCTGGATTCCCCCAAGCAGCTGATTGGTCGGCCCCATCATTGTTCGGCCCCATTGGAGGTCTGATCCCGACCTCTCGTTAGGGGATACAGCTGTCGGCAATTACAAACTCCTTCTTCAGATGGATAAAAGCCAGTGTTCCTTTGAAGAGACGGAGCTTCTTGGATGTCCTGTGTTGGTTGTTGCTAAGAGACAGAGCTTCTTGGATGTCCTGTGTTGGTCGTTGCTAAGAGACAGAGCTTCTTGGATGTCCTGTGTTGGTCGTTGCTAAGAGACAGAGCTTCTTGGATGTCCTGTGTTGGTCGTTGCTAAGAGACAGAGCTTCTTGGATATCCTGTGTTGGTCGTTGCTAAGAGACAGAGCTTCTTGGATGTCCTGTGTTGGTCGTTGCTAAGAGACAGAGCTTCTTGGGTGTCCTGTGTTGGTCGTTGCTAAGAGACAGAGCTTCTTGGATGTCCTGTGTTGGTCGTTGCTAAGAGACAGAGCTTCTTGGATGTCCTGTGTTGGTCGTTGCTAAGAGACAGAGCTTCTTGGATGTCCTGTGTTGGTCGTTGCTAAGAGATAGGTTTTGTTAATTATTTTGTAGCTGCTACTTCTGAGGTATGTGCCTGTCAATAGGACTCATCGTTTTTGATTATTGAAATTGTTCACTTTAAGTTTGTATTATTCTGTTTTTGTTCCCAGGGGGAGGGGAAGTCACCTTGGGAGTGCTTAGGCAAGAGGCCTGAGGGCATACATATACTGTATGGTACAATGTTATCTGTTAGCACAGGAAGTAGAGACTGTCATGTTTCTAGCTTGTCCCTGGTCCTCTACAACCTCCTAACAATCTAATACCCTCACTATGGTAGTTTCTTTTTTAAATTTCACCTTTATTTAACCAGGTAGGCCAGTTGAGAACAAGTTCTCAGTTACAACTGCGACCTGGCCAAGATAAAGCAAAGCAGTGCGACAAAAACAACACAGAGTTACACATAAACAAATGTACAGTCAATAACATAATAGAAAAGAAAAAATGAAAATAATCTATGTACAGTGTAAATGTAGAAACATGTATACGAGAAAAAAAAACGATATATACAAGGGACGGGACAAGACAATCAAAATACACAACCCACTGCTACGCCATCTTGGAAATCACAGAGCACCTCCTTACAAACCATTACACCCACTATGGTCTCCACAGAGCACCTCCTTACAAACCATTACACCCACTATGGTCTCCACAGAACACCTCCTTACAAACCAATACACCCACTATGGTCTCCACAGAGCACCTCCTTACAAACCAATACACCCACTATGGTCTCCACAGAGCACCTCCTTACAAACCAATACACCCACTATGGTGTCCACAGAGCAACTCCTTACAAACCATTAAACCCACTATGGTCTCCACAGAGCACCTCCTTACAAACCATTACACCCACTATGGTCTCCACAGAGCACCTCCTTACAAACCACTACACCCACTATGGTCTCCACATAGCACCTCCTTACAAACCAATACAGCCACTATGGTCTCCACAGAGCACCTCCCTACAAACCACTACACCCACTATGATCTCCACAGAGCACCTCCTAACAAACCATCACATCCACTATGATCTCCACAGAGCACCTCCTTACTATGATCTCCACAGAGCACCTCCTTACAAACCATTACACTCACTATGGTCTCCACAGAGCACCTCCTTACAAACCATTACACCCACTATGGTCTCCACAGAGCACCTCCTTACAAACCATTACACCCACTATGGTCTCCACAGAGCACCTCCTTACAAACCACTACACACACTATGGTCTCCACATAGCACCTCCTTACAAACCAATACAGCCACTATGGTCTCCACAGAGCACCTCCCTACAAACCACTACACCCACTATGATCTCCACAGAGTACCTCCTTACTATGATCTCCACACAGCACCTCCTAACAAACCATCACACCCACTATGATCTCCACAGAGTACCTCCTTACTATGATCTCCACAGAGCACCTCCTTACAAACCATTACACCCACTATGTTTTCCACAGAGCACCTCCTTACAAACCACTACACCCACTATGGTCTCCACAGAGTACCTCCTTACAAACCAATACACCCACTATGGTCTCCACAGAGTACCTCCTAACAAACCAATACACCCACTATGGTCTCCACAGAGTACCTCCTAACAAAGCAATACACCCACTATGGTCTCCACAGAGTACCTCCTAACAAACCAATACACCCACTATGGTCTCCACAGAGTACCTCCTAACAAACCAATACACCCACTATGGTCTCCACAGAGTACCTCCTAACAAACCAATACACCCACTATGGTCTCCACAGAGTACCTCCTATGGACGGTAAGTTAATACTGCAGGGCTCAGAGGATATTCGTGTTGGTAATAATGTTGGTTAGAAGGATGCTGGAGAGGAGGGAACCCATTTATATTCAGGTGTTTATTTTAACAGTGTGGGTCTCTTCTCTTTTGAAGTCTGCACCTCCTCTCATTCTCCAGCTTCTACTTTCCTCCTCCTTTGATCTTCCTCCTCCTCCTCCTCCTCTTCCTCTCATCTTCCTCCTCTTCCACCTCTGCTCCTCCTCCTCTTCCACCTCCGCTACTCCTCCTCTTCCTCTCCTCTTCCACCTCCGCTCCTCCTCTTCCACCTCCGCTCCTCCTCCTCTTCTGCTCCTCCTCTTTCCCATCCTCCTCTTCTTCTCATCCTCCTCCTCCTGTTCCACTTCTTTGTCCTCCTCTTCCTCTCCTCCTCTTCCCCTCACCCCAGCACACCACACCGTAAAGCCTGTTTGTACTGTCTGCACACACACACACACACACACACACACACACACACACACACACACACACACACACACACACACACACACACACACAGAGGTGCTGCCTGGAGCCTTGTCTCTGTCCACTCAGCTTGTTTTTTGGGGGGTTTGTATACTTGAAAGTACAACATGTTGACTTTGAGAGCAGAGTGCATACATGAATAAAGGCTGAGTCCCAAATGGCACCCTATTCCCTACATAGTGCACTACTTTAGATCAGAGCCCTATGGCACCCTATTCCCTACATAGTGCACTACTTTAGAACAGAGACCAATGGGCCCTGGTCTAATGTAGTGCACTATAAAGGGAATAGGGTGCCATTTTGGGAAACAGAGCACCAACAGGGATTGGAGTTCCTCTCAGCTCTAATCACTTACTCTAGCTGTAATTAAACAAGACAATTAATGTCCCAGCATCAGATTTCACATCCCGCTGTAACCAGAGTTCAGTGAGATATGTACTGTAACAGTGTGTGTGTGTGTGTCGTAGTACGGTCAATGTCAAGGCTCTTTATTTGTGGGAGTTTGGACAATGAATAGGCCTAATTAAAGAATGAATAGTCTATGTTTGTCTGAACTCAGTCTGAACTCAATGTGAAACTTACCAGGACCTCTTCAACAGCATCCTGGGACAGTAACAACTCAGGGACTGTGCACAATTTTTTTTTTTTCACAGATGCTTTACAACAGATCTCTTGGTTTTAGGTACTGTGTTTATCCGCTGTCTAATGAGCTCTGTGTTGGACTGTTAGCGTGGCAGGTAGCCTAGCGGTTAAGAACATTGGACCGGGCCTCCCAAGTGGCACAGTGGCCTGGGTTCGAGTCGAGGCTCTGTCGCAGCCGGCCAAGACCGGGAGACCCATGGGGCGGCGTCGTCTGGGTTAGGGGAGGGTTTGGCCGGCAGGGATGTCCTTGTCCCATCACGCACTAGCGACTCCTGTGGCGGTCCCGGGCGCATGTGCACGCAGACACGGTGGCCAGGTGCTACGATGTTTCCTCCGACACATTGGTGCGGCTGGCTTCCGGGTTAAGTGGGCATTGTGTCAAGAAGCAGTGTGGCTTGGTTGGGTTGTGTTTACGGAGGACGCACGGCTCTCGAGCTTCCCTTCTCCCGAGTCCATACAGGAGTTGCAGCGATGAGACAAGACTGTAACTACAAATTGGGGAGTAAAAGGGGTAAAAAAGAAGAACGAAGAAAAGAGTTTTAGGCCAGGAAACGAAAGGTTGCTGTTTCAAATCCCCGAACCAACTAGGTGAAACATCTGTCGATGTGCCCTTGAGCAAGGCACTTAACCCTAATTGCTCCTGTAAGTCATTCTGGATAAGAGCATTTACTAAATGACTAAAATGGAAAAAGTCTTTCAGAGGGGTTGGGATGAAAGCAGATGTCAAATTTCGGTTGGACATTTTTAAAGGAATCTTAATCATAACACTGTGAGTTGGACTAGTTGTGAGTTGGACTAGTTGTGAGTTGGACTAGTTGTGAGTTGGACTAGCTTAGAGTTGGACTAGCTGTGAGTTGGACTAGTTGTGAGTTGGACTAGCTGTGAGCTGGACTAGCTGAGAGTTGGACTAGTTGGGAGCTGGACTAGCTGTGAGCTGGACTAGCTGTGAGCTGGACTAGCTGAGAGTTGCACTAGTTGTGAGTTGGACTAGCTGTGAGCTGGACTAGCTGAGAGTTGGACTAGCTGTGAGCTGGATTAGCTGTGATCTGGACTAGCTGAGAGTTGGACTAGCTGTGAGCTGGACTAGCTGAGAGTTGGACTAGCTGTGAGCTGGACTAGCTGAGAGTTGGACTAGCTGTAAGCTGGACTAGCTGTGAGCTGGACTAGCTGAGAGTTGGACTAGCTGGGAGCTGGACTAGCTGTGAGCTGGACTAGCTGAGAGTTGGACTAGCTGAGAGTTGCACTAGTTGTGAGTTGGACTAGCTGTGAGCTGGACTAGCTGAGAGTTGGACTGGCTGTGAGCTGGATTAGCTGTGAGCTGGACTAGCTGAGAGTTGGACTAGCTGAGAGTTGGACTAGCTGTGAGCTGGATTAGCTGTGAGCTGGACTGGCTGAGAGTTGGACTAGCTGTGAGCTGGACTAGCTGAGAGTTGGACTAGCTGAGAGTTGGACTACTTGTGAGCTGGACTAGCTGTGAGCTGGACTAGCTGTGAGCTGGACTAGCTGAGAGTTGGACTAGCTGTGAGCTGGACTAGCTGTGAGTTGGACTAGCTGGACTAGCTGTGAGCTGGATTAGCTGTGAGTTGGACTAGCTGGACTAGCTGTGAGTTGGACTAGCTGTGAGCTGGACTAGCTGAGGGTTGGACTAGCTGTGAGTTGGACTAGCTGAGCTGGACTAGCTGTGAGCTGGACTAGCTGTGAGTTGGACTAGCTGTGAGTTGGACTAGCTGTGAGCTGGACTAGCTGTGAGTTGGACTAGCTGGACTAGCTGTGAGTTGGACTGGCTGTGAGTTGGACTAGCTGGACTAGCTGTGAGTTGGACTAGCTGGACTAGCTATGAGTTGGACTAGCTGTGAGCTGGACTAGCTGTGAGCTGGCCTAGCTAGACTAGCTGAGAGCTGGACTAGCTGTGAGCTGGACTAGCTGTGAGCTGAACTAGCTGTGAGTTGGACTAGCTGGGCTAGCTGTGAGTTGGACTAGCTGTGAGCTGGACTAGCTGTGAGTTGGACTAGCTGGACTAGCTGTGAGCTGGACTAGCTGTGAGCTGGACTAGCTATGAGTTGGACTAGCTGGACTAGCTTTGAGTTGGACTAGCTGTGAGCTGGACTAGCTATGAGTTGGACTAGCTGGACTAGCTTTGAGTTGGACTAGCTGTGAGCTGGACTAGCTGTGAGTTGGACTAGCTGGACTAGCTGTGAGCTGGACTAGCTGTGAGCTGGACTAGAGAGAGAGAGAGAGAGATAGACAGAGCGACAGAGACCCAGCTTCCCTATCAAATCTAAAAATCTCAAATAGAAAACCGAAGGAAATGAACCTTTAATGACAAATGGTTTGATGAAGAATGCAAAAATCTAAGAAAGAAATTGAGAAACCTGTCCAACCAAAAACATAGAGACCCGGAAAACCTGAGTCTTAGCCTTCACTATGGTGAATCACTAAAACAATACAGAAATACACTACGGAAACAGAAGGAACAGCACGTCAGAAATTAGCTCAATGTATTTGAAGAATCCATAGAATCTAACCACTTCTGGGAAAATTGGAAAACACTAAACAAACAACAACACAAAGAGTTATCTATCCAAAATGGAGATGTATGGGTAAACCACTTCTCCAATCTTTTTGGCTCTATAACAAAGAAAAAAGAGCAAAAACATATACATGATCAAATACAGATCTTAGAATCAACTATTAAAGACTACCAGAACCCACTGGATTCTCCAATCACCTTGAATGAGTTACAGGACAAAATAAAAACCCTCCAACCCAAAAAGGCCTGTGGTGTTGATGGTATCCTTAATGAAATGATCAAATATACAGACAACAAATTCCAATTGACTATACTAAAACTCTTTAACATCATCCTTAGCTCTGGCATCTTCCCCAATATTTGGAACCAAGGACTGATCACCCCAATCCACAAAAGTGGAGACAAATTTGTCCCCAATAACTACTGTGGAATATGCATCAACAATAACCTTGGGAAAATCCTCTGCATTATCATTAACAGCAGACTCGTACATTTCCTCAACGAAATCAATGTACTAAGCTAATGTCAAAATGGCTTTTTACCAAATTACCGTACACCAGACCATGTATTCACCCTGCACACCCTAATTGACAACCAAACAAACCAAAACAAAGGCAAAGTCTTCTCATGGTTTGTTGATTTCAAAAAAAGCCTTCGACTCAATTTGGCATGAGGGTCTGCTATACAAATTGATGGAAAGTGGTGTTGGGGGTAAAACATACGACATTATAAAATCCATGTACACAAACAACAAGTGTGCGGATAAAATTGGCAAAAAACACACACATTTCTTCACACAGGGTCGTGGGGTGAGACAGGGATGCAGCTTAAGCCCCACCCTCTTCAACATATATATCAACGAATTGGCGAGGGCACTAGAAAAGTCTGCAGCACCCGGCCTCACCCTGCTAGAATCTGAAGTCAAATGTCTACTGTTTGCTGATGATCTGGTGCTTCTGTCACCAACCAAGGAGGGCATACAGCAGCACCTAGATCTTCTGCACAGATTCTGTCAGACCTGGGCCCTGACAGTAAATCTCAGTAAGACCAAAATAATGGTGTTCCAAAAAAGGTCCAGTCACCAGGACCACAAATACAAATTCCATCTAGACACTGTTGCCCTAGAGCACACAAAAAACTATACATACCTAGGCCTAAACATCAGTGCCACAGGTAACTTCCACAAAGCTGTGAACGATCTGAGGGACAAGGCAAGAAGGGCATACTATGCCATCAAAAGGAACATAAATTTCAACATACCAATTAGGATCTGGCTAAAAATACTTGAGTCAGTCATAGAGCCCATTGCCCTTTACGGTTGTGAGGTCTGGGGTCCGCTCACCAACCAAGACTTCACAAAATGGGACAAACACCAAATTGAGACTCTGCATACAGAATTCTGCAAAAATATCCTCCGTGTACAACGTAGAACACCAAATAATGCAAGCAGAGCAGAATTAGGCCGATACCCACTAATTATCAAAATCCAGAAAAGAGTTGTTAAATTCTACAACCAACTACAAGGAAGTGATTCCCAAACCTTCCATAACAAAGCCATCACCTACAGAGAGCTGAACCTGGAGAAGAGTCCCCTAAGCAAACTGGTCCTGGGGCTCTGTTCACAAACCCAAACACACCCCACAGAGCCCCAGGACAGCAGCACAATTAGACCCAACCAAATCATGAGAAAACAAAAAGATAATTACTTGACACATTGGAAAGAATGAACAAAAAAACTGAGCAAACTAGAATGCAATTTGGCCCTAAACAGAGAGTACACAGTGGCAGAATACCTGTCCACTGTGACTGACCCAAACTTAAGGAAAGCTTTGACTATGTACAGACTTAGTGAGCATAGCCTTGCTATTGAGAAAGCCGCCGTAGACAGACCTGGCTCTCAAGAGAAGACAGGCTATGTGCACACTGCCCACAAAATGAGGTGGAAACTGAGCTCCACTTCCTAACCTCCTGTCCAACGTATGACCATATTAGAGATACATATTTCCCTCAGATTACACAGATCCACAAAGAATTTGAAAACAAATCCAATTTTGATAAACTCCCATATCTACTGGGGGAAATTCCACAGTGTGCCATCACAGCAGCAAGATTTGTGACCTGTTGCCACAAGAAAAGGGCAACCAGTGAAGAACAAACACCATTGTAAATACAACCCATATTTATGCTTATTTATTTTATCTTGTGTACATTTAACCATTTGTACATTGTTACAACACTGTATATATATATATATATATATATATATATAATATGACATTTAACACTGTATATATATATATATATATATAATATGACATTTGTAATGTCTTTATTGTTTTGAAACCTTTGTATGTGTAATGTTTACTGTTTATTTTTATTGTTTATTTCACTTTTGTATATTATCTACCTCACTTGCTTTGGCAATGTTAACATGTTGCCCATGCCAATAAAGCCACTTGAATTGAATAGAGAGAGAGAGAGAGAGAGAGAGAGAGAGAGAGAGAGAGACAGAGAGAGAGAGAGAGAGAGAGAGAGAGAGAGAGAGAGAGAGAGAGAGAGAGAGAGAGAGAATTATATAGATCCAGGAAATTGAGAAGCACCCAGACAAACATTTCCCTGATAATGGTCCTTGTGGGGTTTCCATGAAGTTCTTCCCCACAACAGTCTGACTGGTTGCCTGGTTACACAACCCTGAACACTGACCACCACGTTGTTTCAAAGCATTCAGACTGGTTTACCCAGGCAATCTCTCTGTCTCTCCAGCCCATCTGAAACTAATCTAATCACCTCAGCCATTCCCATAATAATCCATCTAGACCATCATCACCACGGTTAACAAACAATGTTAGGGCTCCAAATTCAATTTTCTCCAGTTAGCAATTGAATTGTTGATCAATTACCATATCATAGAGATGAGGGATTGTCAGAGCAATGGGATGGCGGGGGGAGGACTTCCACAGCACATTAATAAGCCATGGGTACAGCAAAGGCATTATGCGTAAGGGAATCATTAAATCTAAATCCCTCCTTTCTGTCATTACATTATCGTTGAAGGGTAGTGTGTGTGTGTGTGTGTGTGTGTGTGTGTGTGTATGTGTGTGTGTGTGTTAATAGCTAAAGGGATGCATGGAAACTGCAAACAGGGGCTAATTTGAGAAGCTATGAGCATGATATATAGAGCTGTATACCAACAGCAATGCAACTGTTGGGAACAATGTTCAAGCAAATGTAATATGAGTTCTCTCACAAACGTATTACTACTTATTACTACTTATTAGCACTTATTAGCACGTACTAGCACTCATTAGCACGTATTACCACTTACTACCACTTAATACCACTTATTACCACTTATTACTACCTATTACCACTTATTACCAATTATTACCAACTTTTACCACGTATTACCACTTTTCTTTTAATTTTATTACCATTTATTACCACATCTCACTTACCACTTATCAGGTGAAACAAAATTTGATTAAAAAAACTTTATTAAGCGAAGAAGTGGTTAGAAAACATTTAATCTCCCAAACTACTGAAAGAATTGCTGTGTGATGTGATGTATGATGTGTGTGTACTGTATGTGTGTATGAGCATGTGATTGGGTTGTGTGATGTGTGAATACGAAGTGTGGAATTTAAAAGATCAACTGTGGAATTTTAAAGGTCTATTTGTGAAAATAAAATCATACTCTTTTTTCCTAGTAGGCAGTCGTCCTGAATAAGATGGTTAATGACTAAAATGTCACCTGATTTACAACTACTTGTAGTAGGTGGGGCTTGTGTTTGTGTGTAATGGGAATAGATGGGTAATATATTTACATGTTTAATCCTAGCCCCGCCCCCGCAGGAAGTCTTTTGCATCTTGATAGGTCTTCATTGTAAATAAGAATTTGTTCTTCATTGGCTTGCCGAGTTAAATAAAGGCTAAATAAATAGAAGTGCATATGATAGAATAGAATATAATAGAATTCCCTACATCTAGAAAACACACGTTTATTTAATTTAACCTTTATATAACTAGGCAAGTCTGTTAAGAACAAATTCTTATTTACAATTACGACCTACCAAAAGGCCAAGGCCTCCTGCGGGGACGGGGGCCTGTGATTAAAAATGAAATATAAATACATTATAAATATAGGACAAAACACACATCACAACAAGAGGGACACAACACTACATAAAGAGAGACCTAAGACAACAACATAGCAAGGCAACAACACATGACAATACAGCATGGTAGCAACACAACATGGTAGCATCACAACATGGTAGCAGCATAAAACATGGTACAAACATTATTGGGCACAGACAACAGCACAAAGGGCAAGAAGGTAGAGACGACAATACATCACACAAAGCAGCCACAACTGTCAGCAAGAATGTCCATGACTGAGTCTTTGAATGAAGAGAGATTGAGATCAAACTGCCCAGTTTGAGTGTTTGTTGCAGCTCGTTCCAGTCGCTAGTTGCAGCGAACTGAAAAGAGGAGCGACCCAGGGATGTGTGTGCTTCGGGGACCTTTCACAGAATGTGACTGGCAAAACAGGTGTGGTATGTGCAGGATGAGGGCTGCAGTAGATATCCCAGATAGGGGGAGTGAGGCACAAGATGATTTTATAATTAAGTATCAACCAGTGGGTCATGCGACTGGTATACAGAGATGACCAGTTTACAGAGGAGTATAGAGTGAGTGATGTGTCCTTTAAGGAGATCTTTGGTGAAGATCGCCACTCCCCCATCTTTGGAAGATATGTCTTGTCGAATAAGGTTATAACCAGAAAGGTTAACAGTCAAAGCACTCTTCCTTAAAACTTCTTCAAGATTGGTGGGTCCCCTGCGGGACGGTTGAGCTAACGTAGGCTAATGCGATTAGCATGAAGTTGTAAGTAGCAAAAACATTTCCCTACACATAGACATATCTGATATTGGCATGAACCTTACATTCTTGTTAATCTAACTGCACTGTCCAATTTACAGTAGCTATTATAGTGAAATAATGCCATACTATTGTTTGAGGAGAGTGCACAGTTTTGAAAACGAAAAATTATTAATAAATAAATTAGGTGCATTTGGTAAGTCTTGATACAAATTTTAAACAGAAGTGCAATGGTTCATTGGATCACACAAAACCTTTCCACGTACACTGCTGCCATCTAGTGGCCAATATCTAAATTGCACCTGGGTTGGAATAATACATTTTGGCCTTTTTCGTGCATTTCAAAGATGATGGTACAAAAAAAATACAAAAAATGATTTGTTTTTGTCTTTGTATTATCTTTTACCAGATCTAATGTGTCATATTCTCCTACATTCCTTTAACATTTCCACAACCTACAAAGTGTTTCCTTTCAAATGGTACCAAGAAAATGCATTTCCTTGCTTCAGGTCCTGAGCTACAGGCAGTTAGATTTGGGTAGGTCATTTCAGGTGGAAATTGAAAGAAAATGGGCGGATCCTTAAGACCAACACAGCTGGATAGGAACTGTGAACCCACACTTTCTGTTGATCCATTTTTAGGTAATACGCTTCTAGTGTTAATGTGCAGAAAACCCAGGCTTTTAACGAGAGCAGAAATCAGTGAAGCAGATATTAGAGCACAAGTCAGAATTGGGGCTGGCAACAGTAGATGGGCCAGGGTGTACATGCACATTTCCAGATATCATCAGCAGGTAATACAATCAAGGCACGGCAGAGGACAGGGAGAGCTCTGCAGTGTTAATTTATGAAACAGAATGTGCATCAGATGGCAACAAGATCATATTGTTCAGCAATTTCATCAGGTAACATGAATACAAAGCCGGTGAGAGGTGGTTAGAATAGGATGGGAGGCCAAGAGTCTGTGTAACCAATAGAGAGTCAGAGTCCTGAGTGTGGGAACAAACATAGTCTGTCCAACCGTTGGGCAAAGAAAGGTTGTAGTCAACAAAGCATGCAGGAGTCATGAGGCAAATAGCAAAACAGCAAAATGCACAAGAAAAAATAATAATATGTATAACGACTTGGGGCCATTGTAAATTCAGAGTCACTCACCCCAACAGTGTGTGAGTCATTCACCCCAACAGTGTGTGAGTCATTCACCCCAACAGTGTGTGAGTCAATCACCCCAACAGTGTGTGAGTCAATCACCCCAACAGTGTGTGAGTCAATCACCCCAACAGTGTGTGAGTCAATCACCCCAACAGTGTGTGAGTCAATCACCCCAACAGTGTGTGAGTCAATCACCCCAACAGTGTGTGAGTCATTCACCCCAACAGTGTGTGAGTCAATCACCCCAACAGTGTGTGAGTCAATCACCCCAACAGTGTGTGAGTCATTCACCCCAACAGTGTGTGAGTCAATCACCCCAACAGTGTGTGAGTCAATCACCCCAACAGTGTGTGAGTCAATCACCCCAACAGTGTGTGAGTCATTCACCCCAACAGTGTGTGAGTCATTCACCCCAACAGTGTGTGAGTCATTCACCCCAACAGTGTGTGAGTCACTCACCCCAACAGTGTGTGAGTCATTCACCCCAACAGTGTGTGAGTCACTCACCCCAACAGTGTGTGAGTCATTCACCCCAACAGTGTGTGAGTCATTCACCCCAACAGTGTGTGAGTCATTCACCCCAACAGTGTGTGAGTCATTCACCCCAACAGTGTGTGAGTCATTCACCCCAACAGTGTGTGAGTCATTCACCCCAACAGTGTGTGAGTCATTCACCCCAACAGTGTGTGAGTCATTCACCCATTCAACAGTGTGTGAGTCACTCACCCCAACAGTGTGTGAGTCATTCACCCCAACAGTGTGTGAGTCACTCACCCCAACAGTGTGTGAGTCACTCACCCCAACAGTGTGTGAGTCACTCACCCCAACAGTGTGTGAGTCATTCATACAACAGTGTGTGAGTCATTCACCCCAACAGTGTGTGAGTCATTCACCCCAACAGTGTGTGAGTCATTCACCCCAACAGTGTGTGAGTCACTCACCCCAACAATGTGTGAGTCATTCATACAACAGTGTGTGAGTCATTCACCCCAACAGTGTGTGAGTCATTCATACAACAGTGTGTGAGTCACTCACCCCAACAGTGTGTGAGTCACTCACCCCAACAGTGTGTGAGTCATTCACCCCAACAGTGTGTGAGTCATTCACCCCAACAGTGTGTGAGTCACTCACCCCAACAATGTGTGAGTCATTCACCCCAACTTTGTGTGAGTCATTCATATAACAGTGTGTGAGTCATTCACCCAAACAGTGTGTGAGTCATTCATACAACAGTGTGTGAGTCACTCACCCCAACAGTGTGTGAGTCATTCATACAACAGTGTGTGAGTCACTCACCCCAACAGTGTGTGAGTCATTCACCCCAACAGTGTGTGAGTCATTCATACAACAGTGTGTGAGTCACTCACCCCAACAGTGTGTGAGTCACTCACCCCAACAATGTGTGAGTCATTAATCCCAACAGTGTGTGAGTCATTCATACAACAGTGTGTGAGTCATTCACCCCAACAATGTGTGAGTCATTCATCCCATCAGTGTGTGAGTCATTCACCCCAACAGTGTGTGAGTCATTCATACAACAGTGTGTGAGTCATTCATACAACAGTGTGTGAGTCACTCACCCCAACAGTGTGTGAGTCAATCACCCCAACAGTGTGTGAGTCAATCACCCCAACAGTGTGTGAGTCATTCACCCCAACAGTGTGTGAGTCATTCACCCCAACAGTGTGTGAGTCACTCACCCCAACAGTGTGTGAGTCATTCACCCCAACAGTGTGTGAGTCACTCACCCCAACAGTGTGTGAGTCATTCACCCCAACAGTGTGTGAGTCACTCACCCCAACAGTGTGTGAGTCATTCACCCCAACAGTGTGTGAGTCATTCACCCCAACAGTGTGTGAGTCACTCACCCCAACAGTGTGTGAGTCACTCACCCCAACAGTGTGTGAGTCATTCACCCCAACAGTGTGTGAGTCACTCACCCCAACAGTGTGTGAGTCATTCACCCCAACAGTGTGTGAGTCATTCACCCCAACAGTGTGTGAGTCATTCACCCCAACAGTGTGTGAGTCATTCACCCCAACAGTGTGTGAGTCATTCACCCCAACAGTGTGTGAGTCACTCACCCCAACAGTGTGTGAGTCATTCACCCCAACAGTGTGTGAGTCACTCACCCCAACAGTGTGTGAGTCACTCACCCCAACAGTGTGTGAGTCACTCACCCCAACAGTGTGTGAGTCATTCATACAACAGTGTGTGAGTCACTCACCCCAACAGTGTGTGAGTCATTCACCCCAACAGTGTGTGAGTCACTCACCCCAACAGTGTGTGAGTCACTCACCCCAACAGTGTGTGAGTCACTCACCCCAACAGTGTGTGAGTCATTCATACAACAGTGTGTGAGTCATTCACCCCAACAGTGTGTGAGTCACTCACCCCAACAATGTGTGAGTCATTCATACAACAGTGTGTGAGTCATTCACCCCAACAGTGTGTGAGTCATTCATACAACAGTGTGTGAGTCACTCACCCCAACAGTGTGTGAGTCACTCACCCCAACAGTGTGTGAGTCATTCACCCCAACAGTGTGTGAGTCATTCACCCCAACAGTGTGTGAGTCACTCACCCCAACAGTGTGTGAGTCATTAATCCCAACAGTGTGTAAGTCATTCACCCCAACAGTGTGTGAGTCACTCACCCCAACAGTGTGTGAGTCATTCATCCCAACAGTGTGTGAGTCATTCACCCCAACAGTGTGTGAGTCATTCACCCCAACAGTGTGTGAGTCATTCACCCCAACAGTGTGTGAGTCATTCACCCCAACAGTGTGTGAGTCATTCACCCCAACAGTGTGTGAGTCACTCACCCCAACAGTGTGTGAGTCATTCATCCCAACAGTGTGTAAGTCATTCACCCCAACAGTGTGTGAGTCATTCATCCCAACAGTGTGTGAGTCACTCACCCCAACAGTGTGTAAGTCATTCATCCCAACAGTGTGTGAGTCATTCACCCCAACAGTGTGTGAGTCATTCACCCCAACAGTGTGTGAGTCACTCACCCCAACAGTGTGTGAGTCATTCACCCCAACAGTGTGTCAGTCATTCATCCCAACAGCGTGTGAGTCAATCACCCCAACAGTGTGTGAGTGCTGGAGGTACCTGTACCAGACAGGGGGAGACAGGCCAGGGAGAGAGGGGGAAGTGTGGTGGGGGTACCTGTACCAGACAGGGGGAGACAGGCCAGGGAGAGAGGGGAGTGTGGTGGGGGTACCTGTACCAGACAGGGGGAGACAGGCCAGGGAGAGAGGGGGAGTGTGGTGGGGGTACCTGTACCAGACAGGGGGAGACAGGCCAGGGAGAGAGGGGGAGTGTGGTGGGGGTACCTGTACCAGACAGGGGGAGACAGGCCAGGGAGAGAGGGGGAGTGTGGTGGGGGTACCTGTACCAGACAGGGGGAGACAGGCCAGGGAGAGAGGGGGAGTGTGGTGGGGGTACCTGTACCAGACAGGGGGAGACAGGCCAAGGAGAGAGGGGGAGTATGGTGGGGGTACCTGTACCAGACAGGGGGAGACAGGTGAATGTTTAAAAACCAGTGAATGGTTAAAAAATGTGAGAACTCACATGCAGCTGTGTCTCTCCTCTTGCAGATGCTATCCTCCTACTAGCCCGATGTAGCTATGCTGTCCTCCTGCTAGCCCGATGTAGCTATGCTGTCCACCTACTAGCCTAATGTAGCTATGCTATCCTCCTACTAACCTGATGTAGCTATGCTGTCCTCCTACTAGCCTAATGTAGCTATGCTGTCCTCCTACTAGCCTGATGTAGCTATGCTATCCTCCTACAAGCCTAATGTAGCTATGCTATCCTCCTACTAGCCTAATGTAGCTATGCTGTCCTCCTACTAGCCTGATGTAGCTATGCTATCCTCCTACTAACCTGATGTAGCTATGCTGTCCTCCTACTAGCCTAATGTAGCTATGCTGTCCTCCTACTAACCTGATGTAGCTATGCTATCCTCCTACTAACCTGATGTAGCTATGCTGTCCTCCTACTAGCCTGATGTAGCTATGCTGTCCTCCTACTAGCCTAATGTAGCTATGCTATCCTCCTACTAACCTGATGTAGCTATGCTGTCCTCCTACTAGCCTGATGTAGCTATGCTATCCTCCTACTAACCTGATGTAGCTATGCTGTCCTCCTACTAGCCTAATGTAGCTATGCTGTCCTCCTACTAGCCTGATGTAGCTATGCTGTCCACCTACTAGCCTAATGTAGCTATGCTATCCTCCTACTAACCTGATGTAGCTATGCTGTCCTCCTACTAGCCTGATGTAGCTATGCTATCCTCCTACTAGCCTAATGTAGCTATGCTATCCTCCTACTAGCCTAATGTAGCTATGCTATCCTCCTACTAGCCCGATGTAGCTATGCTGTCCTCCTACTAGCCTAATGTAGCTATGCTGTCCTCCTACTAGCCTAATGTAGCTATGCTGTCCTCCTGCTAGCCCGATGTAGCTATGCTGTCCTCCTGCTAGCCCGATGTAGCTATGCTGTCCACCTACTAGCCTAATGTAGCTATGCTATCCTCCTACTAACCTGATGTAGCTATGCTGTCCTCCTACTAGCCTAATGTAGCTATGCTGTCCTCCTACTAGCCTGATGTAGCTATGCTATCCTCCTACTAGCCTAATGTAGCTATGCTATCCTCCTACTAGCCTAATGTAGCTATGCTGTCCTCCTACTAGCCTGATGTAGCTATGCTATCCTCCTACTAGCCTAATGTAGCTATGCTATCCTCCTACTAGCCTAATGTAGCTATGCTATCCTCCTACTAGCCCGATGTAGCTATGCTGTCCTCCTACTAGCCTAATGTAGCTATGCTGTCCTCCTACTAGCCTAATGTAGCTATGCTGTCCTCCTACTAGCCTAATGTAGCTATGCTGTCCACCTACTAGCCTTATGTAGCTATGCTGTCCTCCTACTAGCCTGATGTAGCTATGCTACCCTCCTACTAGCCTAATGTAGCTATGCTATCCTCCTACTAGCCTAATGTAGCTATGCTGTCCTCCTACTAGCCTGATGTATCTATGCTATCCTCCTACTAACCCGATGTAGCTATGCTGTCCTCCTACTAGCCTAATGTAGCTATGCTATCCTCCTACTAGCCTAATGTAGCTATGCTGTCCTCCTACTAGCCTGATGTATCTATGCTGTCCTCCTACTAGCCTAATGTAGCTATGCTGTCCTCCTACTAGCCTGATGTATCTATGCTGTCCTCCTACTTGCCTAATGTAGCTATGCTATCCTCCTACTAGCCTAATGTAGCTATGCTATCCTCCTACTAGCCTAATGTAGCTATGCTGTCCTCCTACTAGCCTGATGTATCTATGCTGTCCTCCTACTAGCCTAATGTAGCTATGCTGTCCTCCTACTAGCCTGATGTATCTATGCTGTCCTCCTACTAGCCTAATGTAGCTATGCTATCCTCCTACTAGCCTAATGTAGCTATGCTGTCCTCCTACTAGCCTGATGTATCTATGCTATCCTCCTACTAACCCGATGTAGCTATGCTGTCCTCCTACTAGCCTAATGTAGCTATGCTATCCTCCTACTAGCCTAATGTAGCTATGCTGTCCTCCTACTAGCCTAATGTAGCTATGCTATCCTCCTACTAGCCTAATGTAGCTATGCTGTCCTCCTACTAGCCTGATGTAGCTATGCTGTCCTCCTACTAGCCTGATGTATCTATGCTATCCTCCTAATAGCCTGATGTACCTATCCTAATCTCACCTCACTTGCTCACATTGTATATAGACTTATTTTTCTAATGTATGTTTGTTTTACTTCATCTGTAACTCTGTGTTGTTGTTTGTGTCGAACTGCTTTGCTTTATCTTGGCCAGGTCGCAGTTGTAAATGAGAACTTGTTCTCAACTTGCCTACCTGGTTAAATAAAGGTGAAATAAAAAATGTTGCTAACCAGGGTCTCTTAGTAACGGCACAAGGCAGTAACCAGGGTCTCTTAGTAACGGCACAAGGCAGTAACCAGGGTCTCTTAGTAACGGCACAAGGCAGTAACCAGGGTCTCTTAGTAACGGCACAAGGCAGTAACCAGGGTGTCTTTGTAACGGCACAAGGCAGTTTATTTATAGTTTATTATTTTTTCACCTTTATTTAACCAGGTAGGCTAGTTGAGAACAAGTTCTCATTAAAACTGCGACCTGGCCAAGATAAAGCAAAGCAGTTCGACACAAACAACAACACAGAGTTACATGGAATAAACAAGCGTTCAGTCAATAACACAATAGAAAAAAAAGAGAGTCTATATACAGTGTGTGCAAATGGCCTGAGAAGGTGAGGCAATAAATAGGCCATAGTAGCGAAGTAATTACAATTTAGCAGATTAACACTGGAGTGATAGATGAGCAGATGATGATGTGTAAGTAGTGATACTGGTGTGCAAGAGAGCAAAATAGTAAATAAAAACAATATGGGGATGAGGTAGGTAGATTGAATGGGCTATTTACAGATGGGCTATGTACAGCTGCAGCGATCGGTTAGCTGCTCAGATAGCTGATGTTTAAAGTTAGTGAGGGAAATGTAAGTCTCCAGCTTCAGCGACTTTTGCAATTCGTTCCAGTCACTGGCAGCAGAGAGCTGGAAGGAAAGGCGGCCAAAGGACGTGTTGGCTTTGGGGATGACCAGTGAGATATACCTTCTGGAGCGTGTGCTACGGGTGGGTGTTGTGATCATGACCAGTGAGCTGACATAAGGCGGAGCTTTACCTAGCATAGACTTATAGATGACCTGGAGCCAGTGGATCTGGCGACGAATATGTAGCAAGGGCCAGCCGACTAGAGCATACAGGTCGCAGTGGTGGGTGGTATAAGGGGCTTTGGGAACAAAACGGATGGCACTGTGATAGACTGCATACAGTTTGCTGAGTAGAGTATTGGAAGCTATTTTGAAGATGACATCGTCGAAGTCGAGGCTCGGTAGGATAGTCAGTTTTACTAGGGTAAGTTTGGTGGCGTGAGTGAAGGAGGCTTTGTTGCGAAATAGAATGCCGATTCAAGATTTGATTTTGGATTGGAGATGTTTGATATGAGTCTGGAAGGAGAGTTTACTGTCTAAACAGACACCTAGGTATTTGTAGTTGTCCAAATATTCTAAGTCAGAGCCATCCAGAGCAGTGATGCTAGTCGGGCGATCGGGTGCAGGCAGTGAACGGTTGAAAAGCATGCATTTGGTTTTACTAGCGTTTAAGAGCAGTTGGAGGCCACGGAAGGAGTGTTGTATGGCATTGAAGATTATTTGAGGGTTAGTTAATACAGTGTGCAAAGAAGGGCCAGATGTATACAGAATGGTGTCATCTGCGTAGAGGTGGATCAGGGAAAAGAGTCGGCCTGAGAATTGAACCTTTTGGTACCCCCATAGAGACTGCCAGAGGTCCGGACAACAGGCTCTCCAATTTGACACACTGAACTACGTCTGAGAAGTAGTTGGTGAACCAGGATAGGTAGTCATTTGAGAAACCAAGGCTATTGAGTTTGCCAATAAGAATACAGTGATTGACAGAGACGAAAGCCTTGGCCAGGTCGATGAAGACGGCTGCACAGTACTGTCTTTTATCGATGGCGGTTATGATATCGTTTAGTACCTTGATCGTGGCTGAGGTGCACCCATGACCAGCTTGGAAACCAGATTGCACAGCGGGGAAGGTACGGTAACCAGGGTATCTTGTAACGGCACAAGGCAGTAACCAGGGTCTCTTAGTAACTGCACAAGGCAGTAACCAGGGTATCCTAGTAACGGCACAAGGCAGTAACCAGGGTCCCTTAGTAACGGTACAAGGTAGTAACCAGGGTCCCTTAGTAACGGTACAAGGTAGTAACCAGGGTATCTTAGTAACGGTACAAGGCAGTAACCAGAGTATCTTAGTAACGGTACAAGGCAGTAACCAGGGAATCTTAGTAACGGTACAAGGCAGTAACTAGGGTCCCTTAGTAACGGTACAAGGCAGTAACCAGGGTATCTTAGTAACGGTACAAGGCAGTAACCAGGGTATCTTAGTAATGGTACAAGGCAGTAACCAGGGTCTAAACAGGTCAACATTCACACTGAGCTAAACAGGTAAACATCCACACTGAGCTAAACAGGTCAACATTCACACTGAGCTGAACAGGTCAACATCCACACTGAGCTAAACAAGTCAACATTTACTCTGAGCTAAACAGATCAACATTCACACTGAGCTAAACACCAGTCATCACTCCAAATCTAAGGCTGCATGGTGGTTTGACATGACAATGACCATAGGGGTTGTAAAGGCAGCACAAACAGATCTGGGACCAGGCTAAAGAAGTCATCACACGTCCAAATCTAAGGCTGTATTCACGTAATAATGTTTCACCTGTCTTCGTGCTTGTCTCCACCCCCCTCCAGGTGTCGCCCATCTTCCCCATTATCCCCTGTGTATTTATACCTGTGTTCTCTGTTTGTACGTTGTCAGTTCGTCTTGTTTGTCAAGCTTACCAGCGTTTCGTCCTGTCAACTCCTGTCTTTTCCCAGCCTCTGTTTTCCCAGCCTTCCTGGTTTTTGACCCTTGGCTGTCCTGACCACTCTGCCTGTCCTGACCCCTCTGCCTGCCCCTGACCATGAGCCTGCCCCTGACCCCTCTGCCTGCCCCTGACCATGAGCCTGCCTCTGACCCCTCTGCCTGCTCCTGACCCCTCTGCCCGCTCCTGACCCCTCTGCCCACCACTGTCCCCTCTGCCCGCCCCTGACCACTCTGCTTGCCCCTGACCACTCTGCTTGCCCCTGACCACTCTGCTTGCCCCTGACCACTTTGCCTGCCCCTGACCACTCTGCCTGCCCCTGACCCCTCTGCCTGTCCCTGACCCCTCTACCTGCCCCTGACCCTTCTGCCTGCCGCCCGGTACCTTTGCCCCTATCTGGATTTCAGACTTCTGCCTGATCTGACCCTGAGCCTTCCTGCTCTCCTGTACCTCCGCCTGATCTGACCCTGAGCCTTCCTGCTCTTCTGTACCTTCACCTGATCTGACCCTGAGCCTTCCTGCTCTTCTGTACCTTCACCTGATCTGACCCTGAGCCTTCCTGCTCTCCTGTACCTCCGCCTGATCTGACCCTGAGCCTTCCTGCTCTCCTGTCACTCCACCTGATCTGACCCTGAGCCTTCCTGCTCTCCTGTACCTTCACCTGATCTGACCCTGAGCCTTCCTGCTCTCCTGTACCTCCACCTGATCTGACCCTGAGCCTTCCTGCTCTCCTGTACCTCCACCTGATCTGACCCTGAGCCTTCCTGCTCTCCTGTACCTCCGCCTGATCTGACCCTGAGCCTTCCTGCTCTCCTGTACCTTCACCTGATCTGACCCTGAGCCTTCCTGCTCTCCTGTACCTTCACCTGATCTGACCCTGAGCCTTCCTGTTCTCCTGTACCTTCACCTGATCTGACCCTGAGCCTTCCTGCTCTCCTGTACCTTCACCTGATCTGACCCTGAGCCTTCCTGCTCTCCTGTACCTTCACCTGATCTGACCCTGAGCCTTCCTGCTCTCCTGTACCTTCACCTGATCTGACCCTGAGCCTTCCTGCTCTCCTGTACCTTCACCTGATCTGACCCTGAGCCTTCCTGCTCTCCTGTACCTTCACCTGATCTGACCCTGAGCCTTCCTGCTCTCCTGTACCTTCACCTGATCTGACCCTGAGCCTTCCTGCTCTCCTGTACCTTCACCTGATCTGACCCTGAGCCTTCCTGCTCTCCTGTACCTTCACCTGATCTGACCCTGAGCCTTCCTGCTCTCCTGTACCTTCACCTGATCTGACCCTGAGCCTTCCTGCTCTCCTGTACCTTCACCTGATCTGACCCTGAGCCTTCCTGCTCTCCTGTACCTTCACCTGATCTGACCCTGAGCCTTCCTGCTCTCCTGTACCTTCGCCTCTGTTTCTGTAATAAACATTGTTACTTCGACACGGTTTGCATCTGGGTCTTACCTTGATACCTGACAAATATATTTTATTTGAAGGAATCGTATCTTATCAGCTGTTGCTCATTCCAGTATGAAAGAAAATACAAGCTAAATATGAACAGAGTTTTGAGTTGAGTCTTTGCCAAGATACTAAAATGTACATTTTTATTTTGTACATGAACTCACCCCTCACCACAATATATAGAGCTAAATGAGTCGACCTATAATTGTTTTCCTCAGATCAGAGATGTGTCCCAAATGGCACCCTATTCCCTTCATAGTGCACTACTTTTGACCACCAAAGACCCATATATGGCTCAGTTAGAAAAGTAGTGCACTATGTAGGGGATAGCAGGGTGCCATTTGGGATAGCACATTTGGTTTCATGTTGTAGTCGATGACATGAACGGAGATGGAGGTACTAGGACCTATCTGAGCAACGATCGTTCACCTTCTAGACTGTTCCACTGTCATTACAGACAATTTCAGATCATTTAGAGACAACTAGAGACTATTTCAGACTTTCAGACTGTAATTTCAGAATTGCAGTCCATTACAAACAATTTCAGACCATTTCAGACTATTCCAGACTTCTGGTGTACTGCTCAACAACAGGACAGCAGTCTTGGTATTATGGTGAAAATGAAAAGGCTGACTTCATCATTCATTCACCCCCTCCCTTTTTCTCTATGTAACCCCCCTCCCCTTTTCTCTATGTAACCCCCTCCCCTTTTCTCTATGTAACCCCCTCCCTTTTCTCTATGCAACCCCCTTCCCTTTTCTCTATGTAACCCCCTCCCCTTTTCTCTATGTAACCCCCTTCCCTTTTCTCTATGTAACCCCCTCCCCTTTTCTCTATGTAACCCCTCCTTTTCTCTATGTAACCCCCTCCCCTTTTCTCTATGTAACCCCCTCCCCTTTTCTCTATGTAACCCCTCCTTTTCTCTATGTAACCCCCTCCCCTGTTCTCTATGTAACCCCCTCCCCTGTTCTCTATGTAACCCCCTCCCCTTTTCTCTATGTAACCCCCTCCCCTTTTCTCTATGTAACCCCCCCTCCCCTTTTCTCTATGTAACCCCCCTCCCCTTTTCTCTATGTAACCCCTCCTTTTCTCTATGTAACCCCCTCCCCTTTTCTCTATGTAACCCCCTCCCCTTTTCTCTATGTAACCCCTCCTTTTCTCTATGTAACCCCCTCCCCTGTTCTCTATGTAACCCCCTCCCCTGTTCTCTATGTAACCCCCTCCCCTGTTCTCTATGTAACCCCCTCCCCTGTTCTCTATGTAACCCCCTCCCCTTTTCTCTATGTAACCCCCTCCCCTTTTCTCTATGTAACCCCCCTCCCCTTTTCTCTATGTAACCCCCTCCCCTTTTCTCTATGTAACCCCTCCTTTTCTCTATGTAACCCCCTCCCCTTTTCTCTATGTAACCCCCTCCCCTTTTCTCTATGTAACCCCTCCTTTTCTCTATGTAACCCCCTCCCCTGTTCTCTATGTAACCCCCTCCCCTGTTCTCTATGTAACCCCCTCCCCTTTTCTCTATGTAACCTCCTCCCCCCTTTTCTCTATGTAACCCCCCTCCCCTTTTCTCTATGTAACCCCCTCCCCTTTTCTCTATGTAACCCCTCCTTTTCTCTATGTAACCCCCTCCCCTTTTCTCTATGTAACCCCCCTCCCCTTTTCTCTATGTAACCCCTCCTTTTCTCTATGTAACCCCTCCTTTTCTCTATGTAACCCCCTCCCCTGTTCTCTATGTAACCCCCTCCCCTGTTCTCTGTGTAACCCCTCCTTTTCTCTATGTAACCCCTCCTTTTCTCTATGTAACCCCCCTCCCCTTTTCTCTATGTAACCCCTCCTTTTCTCTATGTAACCCCTCCCATTTGCAGTTGTGGAGTTTCTAGATGCAGTGACCAAGATGTTTTAATCTATTTGATTCCGTAACTGAATAATGTGTGGTGGTTGTGTGAGTTGTCGGTGTGCAACGAGAACAAGAGGATGTTTGGCGTCTTCAGGGAGAGTTAGTAACAGTCTGTATAGAGAGTAGCCTAACAGATGTCAGCTGGATGTCTGTTGGGGGGTAACTAACCCAGGACACAGGACAGTGGACAGCGTCCCCTTCTCCTCTCTAGGATGGACACGGACCAAGACCCCCTTCCAGGACCCTGAACTGATCCCTGATTATCACAGTGTGTTTAATCTCTTCAGAGCTCCACTGTCCCACCGAGCCTGGGCCTGCACCCCCACCGAGCCTGGGCCTGCACCCCCCACCGAGCCTGGGCCTGCACCCCCCCCCACCCCCCACCCACCGAGCCTGGGCCTGCACCCCCCCCAACAGACTCACTCCACTGGGCAGAGAATCCACAACACTGGGACCCTACACTGTGAAAGTGCTTAACACAAAGGAGACTGAGGAGAGAAAGGGGATCCCAAATTCCAAATCCAACTCTCTCTCCCACCACTTAATTTCCCTTCCCTCCCTGCCTCCCTTCCTCCCTACATCCCTCCCCCCGTCACACTCTGTAAAGCAAAGGAGTGCAGCAGTGTCCCAGGAATCCTCCTCAATATCTTGGGATTAGCCCTTACCCCTCCCCGAGTCCCTCTATGTCCTCCCTCCTCCCCCTCTCCCTCTGTCCGTCTATCTCGCCTCTCCTCCCTCTGTCTCTCCTCTGCCTCCCCTCTCATCCCTCTGTCTCCCCTCTCCTCTCTCTGTCTCCACCTCTCATCCCTCTGTCTCCCCTCTCATCCTTCTGTCTCCCCTCTCCTCTCTCTCTCTGTCTCCCCTCTCCTCTCTCTGCCTCCCCTCTCATCCTTCTGTCTCCCCTCTCCTCTCTCTGCCTCCCCTCTCATCCCTCTGCCTCCCCTCTCATCCCTCTGTCTCCCCTCTCCTCTCTCTGCCTCCCCTCTCATCCCTCTGTCTCCCCTCTCTCTGCCTCCCCTCTCATCCCTCTGTCTCCTCTCTCCTCTCTCTGCCTCCCCTCTCCTCTCTCTGCCTCCCCTCTCCTCTCTCTGTCTCCCCTCTCCTCTCTCTGCCTCCCCTCTCATCCCTCTGTCTCCCCTCTGCTCTCTCTATCTCCCCTCCCCTCTCTCTGTCTCCCCTCTCATCCCTCTGTCTCCCCTCTGTCTCCCCTCTCCTCTCTCTGTCTCCCCTCTCCTCTCTCTGTCTCCCCTCTCCTCTCTCTGCCTCCCCTCTCATCCCTCTGTCTCCCCTCTGTCTCCCCTCTCCTCTCTCTGTCTCCCCTCTCCTCTCTCTGTCTCCCCTCTCTCTGCCTCCCCTCTGTCTCCCCTCTCCTCCCTCTGTCTCCACCTCTCATCCCTCTGTCTCCCCTCTCATCCTTCTGTCTCCCCTCTCCTCTCTCTCTCTGTCTCCCCTCTCCTCTCTCTGCCTCCCCTCTCATCCTTCTGCCTCCCCTCTCATCCCTCTGTCTCCCCTCTCCTCTCTCTCTCTGCCTCCCCTCTCATCCCTCTGTCTCCCCTCTCTCCTCTCTCTGTCTCCACCTCTCATCCCTCTGTCTCCCCTCTCATCCTTCTGTCTCCCCTCTCCTCTCTCTCTCTGTCTCCCCTCTCCTCTCTCTGCCTCCCCTCTCATCCTTCTGCCTCCCCTCTCATCCCTCTGTCTCCCCTCTCCTCTCTCTCTCTGTCTCCCCTCTCCTCTCTTTGTCTCCCCTCTCATCCCTCTGCCTCCCCTCTCATCCCTCTGTCTCCCCTCTCCTCTCTCTGCCTCCCCTCTCATCCCTCTGTCTCCCCTCTCCTCTCTCTGCCTCCCCTCTCATCCCTCTGTCTTCCCTCTCCTCTCTCTGCCTCCCCTCTCATCCCTCTGTCTCCCCTCTCCTCTCTCTGCCTCCCCTCTCATCCCTCTGTCTCCCCTCTGTCTCTCCTCTCTCTGCCTCCCCTCTCATGCCTCTGTCTCCCCTCTCCTCTCTCTGTCTCCCCTCTCCTCTCTCTGCCTCCCCTCTCATCCCTCTGTCTCCCCTCTCCTCTCTCTGCCTCCCCTCTCATCCCTCTGCCTCCCCTCTCATCCCTCTGTCTCCCCTCTCCTCTCTCTGCCTCCCCTCTCATCCCTCTGTCTCCCCTCTCTCTGCCTCCCCTCTCATCCCTCTGTCTCCTCTCTCCTCTCTCTGCCTCCCCTCTCCTCTCTCTGCCTCCCCTCTCCTCTCTCTGCCTCCCCTCTCCTCTCTCTGTCTCCCCTCTGCTCTCTCTGTCTCCCCTCCCCTCTCTCTGTCTCCCCTCTCATCCCTCTGTCTCCCCTCTGTCTCCCCTCTCCTCTCTCTGTCTCCCCTCTCCTCTCTCTGTCTCCCCTCTCCTCTCTCTGCCTCCCCTCTCATCCCTCTGTCTCCCCTCTGTCTCCCCTCTCCTCTCTCTGTCTCCCCTCTCCTCTCTCTGTCTCCCCTCTCTCTGCCTCCCCTCTGTCTCCCCTCTCCTCCCTCTGTCTCCACTCCATCTCCTTTTCTCCCCTCTCTCCCGCTCACTCAGCCCTCAACCTCTCTCTCCCTCCCACTTCTCTCTCCCTCCCTTTCTGTTCAGACTCATCTGTAGAGGCCCATTATGAAAGGCTTTCTCCCCGGATTCACAGGAGAAACAATCAAATATACTCATGTTAATCCCTCATGAGCTCATCTCTCCCCAGAGTCTGACTCTCCCCTGCCTATACACACACCAGACACACACACACACCAAACACACACACACACACCAAACACACACACACACCAAACACACACACACACACCAAACACACACACACACCAAACACACACACACACCAGACACACACACACACCAAACACACACACACACCAAACACAAACACACACACCCACACACCAAACACAAACACACACACCCACACACCAAATCCCAAAACACCAGACACACACACACCCACACACCAAAAACACACCCACACACCAAAAACACACCCACACACCAAACACACACACACACCAAACACAAACACACACACACACCAAACACACACACACACCAAACACACACACACACCAAACACAAACACACACACCCACACACCAAATCCCAAAACACCAGACACACACACACCCACACACCAAAAACACACCCACACACCAAAAACACACCCACACACCAAACACACACACACTAAACACACACATACACCTCATACAACATGAAACACCACAGACAATATTGTGTAGTCTTACCAAAGAACAGACAATGATATGGCTTCAACAGTAACAGAGGTCAGTACTACAGAGGACATGATGATATATATGGCTTCAACAGTAACAGAGAGGTCCGTACTACAGAGGACATGATGATATATATGGCTTCAACAGTAACAGAGGTCAGTACTACAGAAGACATGATGATATATATATGGCTTCAACAGTAACAGAGAGGTCCGTACTACAGAGGACATGATGATATATATGGCTTCAACAGTAACAGAGAGGTCAGTACTACAGAGGACATGATGATATATATATGGCTTCAACAGTAACAGAGAGGTCCGTACTACAGAGGACATGATGATATATATGGCTTCAACAGTAACAGAGAGGTCAGTACTACAGAGGACATGATGATATATATATGGCTTCAACAGTAACAGAGAGGTCCGTACTACAGAGGACATGATGATATATATGGCTTCAACAGTAACAGAGAGGTCCGTACTACAGAGGACATGATGATATATATGGCTTCAACAGTAACAGAGAGGTCAGTCAGTACTACAGAGGACATGATGATATATATGGCTTCAACAGTAACAGAGAGGTCCGTACTACAGAGGACATGATGATATATATGGCTTCAACAGTAACAGAGAGGTCCGTACTACAGAGGACATGATGATATATATGGCTTCAACAGTAACAGAGAGGTCCGTACTACAGAGGACATGATGATATATATGGCTTCAACAGTAACAGAGAGGTCAGTCAGTACCACAGAGGACATGATGATATATATGGCTTCAACAGTAACAGAGAGGTCAGTACTACAGAGGACATGATGATATATATATGGCTTCAACAGTAACAGAGAGGTCCGTACTACAGAGGACATGATGATATATATGGCTTCAACAGTAACAGAGAGGTCAGTACTACAGAGGACATGATGATATATATATGGCTTCAACAGTAACAGAGAGGTCAGTCAGTACTACAGAGGACATGATGATATATATGGCTTCAACAGTAACAGAGAGGTCCGTACTACAGAGGACATGATGATATATATGGCTTCAACAGTAACAGAGAGGTCCGTACTACAGAGGACATGATGATATATATGGCTTCAACAGTAACAGAGAGGTCCGTACTACAGAGGACATGATGATATATATGGCTTCAACAGTAACAGAGAGGTCAGTCAGTACTACAGAGGACATGATGATATATATGGCTTCAACAGTAACAGGGAGGTCAGTCAGTACTACAGAGGACATGATGATATATATGGCTTCAACAGTAACAGAGAGGTCCGTACTACAGAGGACATGATGATATATATGGCTTAAACAGTAACAGAGAGGTCAGTACTACAGAGGACATGATGATATATATGGCTTCAACAGTAACAGAGAGGTCCGTACTACAGAGGACATGATGATATATATGGCTTCAACAGTAACAGAGAGGTCAGTACTACAGAGGACATGATGATATATATGGCTTCAACAGTAACAGAGAGGTCCGTACTACAGAGGACATGATGATATATATGGCTTCAACAGTAACAGAGAGGTCCGTACTACAGAGGACATGATGATATATATGGCTTCAACAGTAACAGAGAGGTCCGTACTACAGAGGACATGATGATATATATGGCTTCAACAGTAACAGAGAGGTCAGTCAGTACTACAGAGGACATGATGATATATATGGCTTCAACAGTAACAGGGAGGTCAGTCAGTACTACAGAGGACATGATGATATATACGGCTTTAACAGTAACAGGGAGGTCAGTCAGTACTACAGAGGACATGATGATATATATGGCTTCAACAGTAACAGAGAGGTCCGTACTACAGAGGACATGATGATATATATGGCTTAAACAGTAACAGAGAGGTCAGTACTACAGAGGACATGATGATATATATGGCTTCAACAGTAACAGAGAGGTCCGTACTACAGAGGACATGATTAGTCAACTTGACATGACTAGTCAAGGACCATATCACCTCCACCCTACCTGACACCCTTGACCCACTCCAATTTGCTTACCGCCCAAATAGGTCCACAGACGATGCAATCTCAACCACACTGCACACTGCCCTAACCCATCTGGACAAGAGGAATACCTATGTGAGAATGCTGTTCATCGACTACAGCTCGGCATTCAACACCATAGTACCCTCCAAGCTCGTCATCAAGCTCGAGACCCTGGGTCTCGACCCCGCCCTGTGCAACTGGGTACTGGACTTCCTGACGGGCCGCCCCCAGGTGGTGAGGGTAGGCAACAACATCTCCTCCCCGCTGATCCTCAACACTGGGGCCCCACAAGGGTGCGTTCTGAGCCCCCTCCTGTACTCCCTGTTCACCCACGACTGCGTGGCCATGCACGCCTCCAACTCAATCATCAAGTTTGCGGACGACACAACAGTGGTAGGCTTGATTACCAACAACGACGAGACGGCCTACAGGGAGGAGGTGAGGGCCCTCGGAGTGTGGTGTCAGGAAAATAACCTCACACTCAACGTCAACAAAACTAAGGAGATGATTGTGGACTTCAGGAAACAGCAGAGGGAACACCCCCATCCACATCGATGGAACAGTAGTGGAGAGGGTAGCAAGTTTTAAGTTCCTCGGCATACACATCACAGACAAACTGAATTGGTCCACTCACACAGACAGCATCGTGAGGAAGGCGCAGCAGCGCCTCTTCAACCTCAGGAGGCTGAAGAAATTCGGCTTGTCACCAAAAGCACTCACAAACTTCTACAGATGCACAATCGAGAGCATCCTGGCGGGCTGTATCACCGCCTGGTATGGCAACTGCACCGCCCTCAACCGTAAGGCTCTCAGAGGGTAGTGAGGTCTGCACAACGCATCACCGGGGCAAACTACCTGCCCTCCAGGACACCTACACCACCCGATGCTACAGGAAGGCCATAAAGATCATCAAGGACATCAACCACCCGAGCCACTGCCTGTTCACCCCGCTGTCATCCAGAAGGCGAGGTCAGTACAGGTGCATCAAAGCTGGGACCGAGAGACTGAAAAACAGCTTCTATCTCAAGGCCATCAGACTGTTAAACAGCCACCACTAACATTGAGTGGCTACTGCCAACACACTGTCAATGACACTGACTCTACTCCAGCCACTTTAATCATGGGAATTGATGGGAAATTATGTAAATATATCACTAGCCACTTTAAACAATGCTACCTTATATAATGTTACTTACCCTACATTGTTCATCTCATATGCATACGTTGATACTGTACTCTATATCATCGACTGCATCCTTATGTAATACATGTATCACTAGCCACTTTAACTATGCCACTTGGTTTACATACTTATCTCATATGTATATACTGTACTCGATATCATCTACTGTATCTTGCCTATGCTGCTCTGTACCATCACTCATTCATATATCCTTATGTACATATTCTTTATCCCCTTACACTGTGTATAAGACAGTAGTTTTTTTTTGGAATTGTTAGTTAGATTACTTGCTCGTTATTACTGCATTGTCGGAACTAGAAGCACAAGCATTTCGCTACACTCGCATTAACATCTGCTAACCATGTGTATGTGACAAATAAAATTTGATTTGATTTGATTTACAGAGGACATGATGATATATATGGCTTCAACAGTAACAGAGAGGTCAGTACTACAGAGGACATGATGATACATATGGCTTCAATAGTAACAGAGGTCAGTACTACAGAGGACATGATGATATATATGGCTTCAACAGTAACAGAGAGGTCAGTCAGTACTACAGAGGACATGATGATATATATGGCTTCAACAGTAACAGAGAGGTCCGTACTACAGAGGACATGATGATATATATGGCTTCAACAGTAACAGAGAGGTCCGTACTACAGAGGACATGATGATATATATGGCTTCAACAGTAACAGAGAGGTCCGTACTACAGAGGACATGATGATATATATGGCTTCAACAGTAACAGAGAGGTCCGTACTACAGAGGACATGATGATATATATATATATGGCTTCAACAGTAACAGAGAGGTCCGTACTACAGAGGACATGATGATATATATGGCTTCAACAGTAACAGAGAGGTCCGTCAGTACTACAGAGGACATGATGATATATATGGCTTCAACAGTAACAGAGAGGTCAGTCAGTACTACAGAGGACATGATGATATATATGGCTTCAACAGTAACAGAGAGGTCAGTCAGTACTACAGAGGACATGATGATATATATGGCTTCAACAGTAACAGAGAGGTCCGTACTACAGAGGACATGATGATATATATGGCTTCAACAGTAACAGAGAGGTCCGTACTACAGAGGACATGATGATATATATGGCTTCAACAGTAACAGAGAGGTCCGTACTACAGAGGACATGATGATATATATGGCTTCAACAGTAACAGAGAGGTCCGTACTACAGAGGACATGATGATATATATATATGGCTTCAACAGTAACAGAGAGGTCCGTACTACAGAGGACATGGTGATATATATGGCTTCAACAGTAACAGAGGTCAGTACTACAGAGGACATGATGATATATATGGCTTCAACAGTAACAGAGGTCAGTACTACAGAGGACATGATGATATATATGGCTTCAACAGTAACAGAGAGGTCAGTACTACAGAGGACATGATGATATATGTGGCTTCAACAGTAACAGAGAGGTCCGTACTACAGAGGACATGATGATATATATGGCTTCAAAAGTAACAGAGAGGTCCGTACTACAGAGGACATGATGATATATATGGCTTCAACAGTAACAGAGAGGTCCGTCAGTACTACAGAGGACATGAACCACTGCTTTTAATCAGGGCAAGGTGTCTGGTAACATGGCTGAATACAAACAGTGCAGCTATTCCCTCCGCAAGGCTATCAAACAAGCTAAGCGCCAGTACAGAGACAAAGTAGAATCTCAATTCAACGGCTCAGACACAAGAGGTATGTGGCAGGGTCTACAGTCAATCACGGACTACAGGAAGAAACCCAGCCCAGTCACGGACCAGGATGTCTTGCTCCCAGGCAGACTAAATAACTTTTTGCCCGCTTTGAGGACAATACAGTGCCACTGACACGGCCTGCAACGGAAACATGCGGTCTCTCCTTCACTGCAGCCGAAGTGAGTAAGACATTTAAACGTGTTAACCCTCGCAAGGCTGCAGGCCCAGACGGCATCCCCAGCCGCGCCCTCAGAGCATGCGCAGACCAGCTGGCCGGTGTGTTTACGGACATATTCAATCAATCCCTATACCAGTCTGCTGTTCCCACATGCTTCAAGAGGGCCACCATTGTTCCTGTTCCCAAGAAAGCTAAGGTAACTGAGCTAAACGACTACCGTCCCGTAGCACTCACATCCGTCATCATGAAGTGCTTTGAGAGACTAGTCAAGGACCATATCACCTCCACCCTACCTGACACCCTTGACCCACTCCAATTTGCTTACCGCCCAAATAGGTCCACAGACGATGCAATCTCAACCACACTGCACACTGCCCTAACCCATCTGGACAAGAGGAATACCTATGTGAGAATGCTGTTCATCGACTACAGCTCGGCATTCAACACCATAGTACCCTCCAAGCTCGTCATCAAGCTCGAGACCCTGGGTCTCGACCCCGCCCTGTGCAACTGGGTACTGGACTTCCTGACGGGCCGCCCCCAGGTGGTGAGGGTAGGCAACAACATCTCCTCCCCGCTGATCCTCAACACTGGGGCCCCACAAGGGTGCGTTCTGAGCCCTCTCCTGTACTCCCTGTTCACCCACGACTGCGTGGCCATGCACGCCTCCAACTCAATCATCAAGTTTGCGGACGACACAACAGTGGTAGGCTTGATTACCAACAACGACGAGACGGCCTACAGGGAGGAGGTGAGGGCCCTCGGAGTGTGGTGTCAGGAAAATAACCTCACACTCAACGTCAACAAAACTAAGGAGATGATTGTGGACTTCAGGAAACAGCAGAGGGAACACCCCCATCCACATCGATGGAACAGTAGTGGAGAGGGTAGCAAGTTTTAAGTTCCTCGGCATACACATCACAGACAAACTGAATTGGTCCACTCACACAGACAGCATCGTGAGGAAGGCGCAGCAGCGCCTCTTCAACCTCAGGAGGCTGAAGAAATTCGGCTTGTCACCAAAAGCACTCACAAACTTCTACAGATGCACAATCGAGAGCATCCTGGCGGGCTGTATCACCGCCTGGTATGGCAACTGCACCGCCCTCAACCGTAAGGCTCTCCAGAGGGTAGTGAGGTCTGCACAACGCATCACCGGGGCAAACTACCTGCCCTCCAGGACACCTACACCACCCGATGCTACAGGAAGGCCATAAAGATCATCAAGGACATCAACCACCCGAGCCACTGCCTGTTCACCCCGCTGCCATCCAGAAGGCGAGGTCAGTACAGGTGCATCAAAGCTGGGACCGAGAGACTGAAAAACAGCTTCTATCTCAAGGCCATCAGACTGTTAAACAGCCACCACTAACATTGAGTGGCTACTGCCAACACACTGTCAATGACACTGACTCTACTCCAGCCACTTTAATCATGGGAAATGATGTAAATATATCACTAGCCACTTTAAACAATGCTACCTTATATAATGTTACTTACCCTACATTGTTCATCTCATATGCATACGTTGATACTGTACTCTATATCATCGACTGCATCCTTATGTAATACATGTATCACTAGCCACTTTAACTATGCCACTTGGTTTACATACTTATCTCATATGTATATACTGTACTCGATATCATCTACTGTATCTTGCCTATGCTGCTCTGTACCATCACTCATTCATATATCCTTATGTACATATTCTTTATCCCCTTACACTGTGTATGACAGTAGTTTTTTTTGGAATTGTTAGTTAGATTACTTGCTCGTTATTACTGCATTGTCGGAACTAGAAGCACAAGCATTTCGCTACACTCGCATTAACATCTGCTAACCATGTGTATGTGACAAATAAAATTTGATTTGATTTGATGATGATATATATGGCTTCAACAGTAACAGAGAGGTCCGTACTACAGAGGACATGATGATATATATGGCTTCAACAGTAACAGAGAGGTCCGTACTACAGAGGACATGATGATATATATGGCTTCAACAGTAACAGAGAGGTCAGTCAGTACTACAGAGGACATGATGATATATATGGCTTCAACAGTAACAGAGAGGTCAGTCAGTACTACAGAGGACATGATGATATATATGGCTTAAACAGTAACAGAGAGGTCAGTACTACAGAGGACATGATGATATATACGGCTTCAACAGTAACAGAGAGGTCCGTACTACAGAGGACATGATGATATATATGGCTTCAAAAGTAACAGAGAGGTCCGTACTACAGAGGACATGATGATATATATGGCTTCAACAGTAACAGAGAGGTCCGTACTACAGAGGACATGATGATATATATGGCTTCAACAGTAACAGAGAGGTCCGTACTACAGAGGACATGATGATATATATGGCTTCAACAGTAACAGAGAGGTCCGTACTACAGAGGACATGATGATATATATATATGGCTTCAACAGTAACAGAGAGGTCCGTACTACAGAGGACATGATGATATATATGGCTTCAACAGTAACAGAGAGGTCCGTCAGTACTACAGAGGACATGATGATATATATGGCTTCAACAGTAATAGAGAGGTCAGTCAGTACTACAGAGGACATGATGATATATATGGCTTCAACAGTAACAGAGAGGTCAGTCAGTACTACAGAGGACATGATGATATATATGGCTTCAACAGTAACAGAGAGGTCCGTACTACAGAGGACCTGATGATATATATGGCTTCAACAGTAACAGAGAGGTCCGTACTACAGAGGACATGATGATATATATGGCTTCAACAGTAACAGAGAGGTCCGTACTACAGAGGACATGATGATATATATGGCTTCAACAGTAACAGAGAGGTCCGTACTACAGAGGACATGATGATATATATATATGGCTTCAACAGTAACAGAGAGGTCCGTACTACAGAGGACATGATGATATATATGGCTTCAACAGTAACAGAGGTCAGTACTACAGAGGACATGATGATATATATGGCTTCAACAGTAACAGAGGTCAGTACTACAGAGGACATGATGATATATATGGCTTCAACAGTAACAGAGAGGTCAGTACTACAGAGGACATGATGATATATGTGGCTTCAACAGTAACAGAGAGGTCCGTACTACAGAGGACATGATGATATATATGGCTTCAAAAGTAACAGAGAGGTCCGTACTACAGAGGACATGATGATATATATGGCTTCAACAGTAACAGAGAGGTCCGTACTACAGAGGACATGATGATATATATGGCTTCAACAGTAACAGAGAGGTCCGTACTACAGAGGACATGATGATATATATGGCTTCAACAGTAACAGAGAGGTCAGTCAGTACTACAGAGGACATGATGATATATATGGCTTCAACAGTAACAGAGAGGTCAGTCAGTACTACAGAGGACATGATGATATATATGGCTTAAACAGTAACAGAGAGGTCAGTACTACAGAGGACATGATGATATATACGGCTTCAACAGTAACAGAGAGGTCCGTACTACAGAGGACATGATGATATATATGGCTTCAACAGTAACAGAGAGGTCCGTACTACAGAGGACATGATGATATATATGGCTTCAACAGTAACAGAGAGGTCCGTACTACAGAGGACATGATGATATATATGGCTTCAACAGTAACAGAGAGGTCAGTCAGTACTACAGAGGACATGATGATATATATGGCTTCAACAGTAACAGGGAGGTCAGTCAGTACTACAGAGGACATGATGATATATACGGCTTTAACAGTAACAGGGAGGTCAGTCAGTACTACAGAGGACATGATGATATATATGGCTTCAACAGTAACAGAGAGGTCCGTACTACAGAGGACATGATGATATATATGGCTTAAACAGTAACAGAGAGGTCAGTACTACAGAGGACATGATGATATATATGGCTTCAACAGTAACAGAGAGGTCCGTACTACAGAGGACATGATGATATATATGGCTTCAACAGTAACAGAGAGGTCAGTACTACAGAGGACATGATGATACATATGGCTTCCATAGTAACAGAGGTCAGTACTACAGAGGACATGATGATATATATGGCTTCAACAGTAACAGAGAGGTCAGTCAGTACTACAGAGGACATGATGATATATATGGCTTCAACAGTAACAGAGAGGTCCGTACTACAGAGGACATGATGATATATATGGCTTCAACAGTAACAGAGAGGTCCGTACTACAGAGGACATGATGATATATATGGCTTCAACAGTAACAGAGAGGTCCGTACTACAGAGGACATGATGATATATATGGCTTCAACAGTAACAGAGAGGTCCGTACTACAGAGGACATGATGATATATATATATGGCTTCAACAGTAACAGAGAGGTCCGTACTACAGAGGACATGATGATATATATGGCTTCAACAGTAACAGAGAGGTCCGTCAGTACTACAGAGGACATGATGATATATATGGCTTCAACAGTAACAGAGAGGTCAGTCAGTACTACAGAGGACATGATGATATATACGGCTTCAACAGTAACAGAGAGGTCCGTACTACAGAGGACATGATGATATATATGGCTTCAAAAGTAACAGAGAGGTCCGTACTACAGAGGACATGATGATATATATGGCTTCAACAGTAACAGAGAGGTCCGTACTACAGAGGACATGATGATATATATGGCTTCAACAGTAACAGAGAGGTCCGTACTACAGAGGACATGATGATATATATGGCTTAAACAGTAACAGAGAGGTCAGTACTACAGAGGACATGATGATATATATGGCTTCAACAGTAACAGAGAGGTCAGTCAGTACTACAGAGGACATGATGATATATACGGCTTTAACAGTAACAGGGAGTTCAGTCAGTACTACAGAGGACATGATGATATATATGGCTTCAACAGTAACAGAGAGGTCCGTACTACAGAGGACATGATGATATATATGGCTTAAACAGTAACAGAGAGGTCAGTACTACAGAGGACATGATGATATATATGGCTTCAACAGTAACAGAGAGGTCCGTACTACAGAGGACATGATGATATATATGGCTTCAACAGTAACAGAGAGGTCCGTACTACAGAGGACATGATGATATATATGGCTTCAACAGTAACAGAGAGGTCAGTCAGTACTACAGAGGACATGATGATATATATGGCTTCAACAGTAACAGAGAGGTCCGTACTACAGAGGACATGATGATATATATGGCTTAAACAGTAACAGAGAGGTCAGTACTACAGAGGACATGATGATATATATGGCTTCAACAGTAACAGAGAGGTCCGTACTACAGAGGACATGATGATATATATGGCTTCAACAGTAACAGAGAGGTCAGTACTACAGAGGACATGATGATACATATGGCTTCCATAGTAACAGAGGTCAGTACTACAGAGGACATGATGATATATATGGCTTCAACAGTAACAGAGAGGTCAGTCAGTACTACAGAGGACATGATGATATATATGGCTTCAACAGTAACAGAGAGGTCCGTACTACAGAGGACATGATGATATATATGGCTTAAACAGTAACAGAGAGGTCCGTACTACAGAGGACATGATGATATATATGGCTTCAACAGTAACAGAGAGGTCCGTACTACAGAGGACATGATGATATATATGGCTTCAACAGTAACAGAGAGGTCCGTACTACAGAGGACATGATGATATATATGGCTTCAACAGTAACAGAGAGGTCAGTCAGTACTACAGAGGACATGATGATATATATGGCTTCAACAGTAACAGGGAGGTCAGTCAGTACTACAGAGGACATGATGATATATACGGCTTTAACAGTAACAGGGAGTTCAGTCAGTACTACAGAGGACATGATGATATATATGGCTTCAACAGTAACAGAGAGGTCCGTACTACAGAGGACATGATGATATATATGGCTTAAACAGTAACAGAGAGGTCAGTACTACAGAGGACATGATGATATATATGGCTTCAACAGTAACAGAGAGGTCCGTACTACAGAGGACATGATGATATATATGGCTTCAACAGTAACAGAGAGGTCCGTACTACAGAGGACATGATGATATATGGCTTCAACAGTAACAGAGAGGTCAGTCAGTACTACAGAGGACATGATGATATATATGGCTTCAACAGTAACAGAGAGGTCCGTACTACAGAGGACATGATGATATATATGGCTTAAACAGTAACAGAGAGGTCAGTACTACAGAGGACATGATGATATATATGGCTTCAACAGTAACAGAGAGGTCCGTACTACAGAGGACATGATGATATATATGGCTTCAACAGTAACAGAGAGGTCAGTACTACAGAGGACATGATGATACATATGGCTTCCATAGTAACAGAGGTCAGTACTACAGAGGACATGATGATATATATGGCTTCAACAGTAACAGAGAGGTCAGTCAGTACTACAGAGGACATGATGATATATATGGCTTCAACAGTAACAGAGAGGTCCGTACTACAGAGGACATGATGATATATATGGCTTCAACAGTAACAGAGAGGTCCGTACTACAGAGGACATGATGATATATATGGCTTCAACAGTAACAGAGAGGTCCGTACTACAGAGGACATGATGATATATATGGCTTCAACAGTAACAGAGAGGTCCGTACTACAGAGGACATGATGATATATATATATGGCTTCAACAGTAACAGAGAGGTCCGTACTACAGAGGACATGATGATATATATGGCTTCAACAGTAACAGAGAGGTCCGTCAGTACTACAGAGGACATGATGATATATATGGCTTCAACAGTAACAGAGAGGTCAGTCAGTACTACAGAGGACATGATGATATATATGGCTTCAACAGTAACAGAGAGGTCAGTCAGTACTACAGAGGACATGATGATATATATGGCTTCAACAGTAACAGAGAGGTCCGTACTACAGAGGACATGATGATATATATGGCTTCAACAGTAACAGAGAGGTCCGTACTACAGAGGACATGATGATATATATGGCTTCAACAGTAACAGAGAGGTCCGTACTACAGAGGACATGATGATATATATGGCTTCAACAGTAACAGAGAGGTCCGTACTACAGAGGACATGATGATATATATATATGGCTTCAACAGTAACAGAGAGGTCCGTACTACAGAGGACATGATGATATATATGGCTTCAACAGTAACAGAGGTCAGTACTACAGAGGACATGATGATATATATGGCTTCAACAGTAACAGAGGTCAGTACTACAGAGGACATGATGATATATATGGCTTCAACAGTAACAGAGAGGTCAGTACTACAGAGGACATGATGATATATGTGGCTTCAACAGTAACAGAGAGGTCCGTACTACAGAGGACATGATGATATATATGGCTTCAAAAGTAACAGAGAGGTCCGTACTACAGAGGACATGATGATATATATGGCTTCAACAGTAACAGAGAGGTCCGTCAGTACTACAGAGGACATGATGATATATATGGCTTCAACAGTAACAGAGAGGTCCGTACTACAGAGGACATGATGATATATATGGCTTCAACAGTAACAGAGAGGTCCGTACTACAGAGGACATGATGATATATATGGCTTCAACAGTAACAGAGAGGTCAGTCAGTACTACAGAGGACATGATGATATATACGGCTTTAACAGTAACAGGGAGTTCAGTCAGTACTACAGAGGACATGATGATATATATGGCTTCAACAGTAACAGAGAGGTCCGTACTACAGAGGACATGATGATATATATGGCTTAAACAGTAACAGAGAGGTCAGTACTACAGAGGACATGATGATATATATGGCTTCAACAGTAACAGAGAGGTCCGTACTACAGAGGACATGATGATATATATGGCTTCAACAGTAACAGAGAGGTCCGTACTACAGAGGACATGATGATATATATGGCTTCAACAGTAACAGAGAGGTCAGTCAGTACTACAGAGGACATGATGATATATATGGCTTCAACAGTAACAGAGAGGTCCGTACTACAGAGGACATGATGATATATATGGCTTAAACAGTAACAGAGAGGTCAGTACTACAGAGGACATGATGATATATATGGCTTCAACAGTAACAGAGAGGTCCGTACTACAGAGGACATGATGATATATATGGCTTCAACAGTAACAGAGAGGTCAGTACTACAGAGGACATGATGATACATATGGCTTCCATAGTAACAGAGGTCAGTACTACAGAGGACATGATGATATATATGGCTTCAACAGTAACAGAGAGGTCAGTCAGTACTACAGAGGACATGATGATATATATGGCTTCAACAGTAACAGAGAGGTCCGTACTACAGAGGACATGATGATATATATGGCTTCAACAGTAACAGAGAGGTCCGTACTACAGAGGACATGATGATATATATGGCTTCAACAGTAACAGAGAGGTCCGTACTACAGAGGACATGATGATATATATGGCTTCAACAGTAACAGAGAGGTCCGTACTACAGAGGACATGATGATATATATATATGGCTTCAACAGTAACAGAGAGGTCCGTACTACAGAGGACATGATGATATATATGGCTTCAACAGTAACAGAGAGGTCCGTCAGTACTACAGAGGACATGATGATATATATGGCTTCAACAGTAACAGAGAGGTCAGTCAGTACTACAGAGGACATGATGATATATATGGCTTCAACAGTAACAGAGAGGTCAGTCAGTACTACAGAGGACATGATGATATATATGGCTTCAACAGTAACAGAGAGGTCCGTACTACAGAGGACATGATGATATATATGGCTTCAACAGTAACAGAGAGGTCCGTACTACAGAGGACATGATGATATATATGGCTTCAACAGTAACAGAGAGGTCCGTACTACAGAGGACATGATGATATATATGGCTTCAACAGTAACAGAGAGGTCCGTACTACAGAGGACATGATGATATATATATATGGCTTCAACAGTAACAGAGAGGTCCGTACTACAGAGGACATGATGATATATATGGCTTCAACAGTAACAGAGGTCAGTACTACAGAGGACATGATGATATATATGGCTTCAACAGTAACAGAGGTCAGTACTACAGAGGACATGATGATATATATGGCTTCAACAGTAACAGAGAGGTCAGTACTACAGAGGACATGATGATATATGTGGCTTCAACAGTAACAGAGAGGTCCGTACTACAGAGGACATGATGATATATATGGCTTCAAAAGTAACAGAGAGGTCCGTACTACAGAGGACATGATGATATATATGGCTTCAACAGTAACAGAGAGGTCCGTCAGTACTACAGAGGACATGATGATATATATGGCTTCAACAGTAACAGAGAGGTCCGTACTACAGAGGACATGATGATATATATGGCTTCAACAGTAACAGAGAGGTCAGTCAGTACTACAGAGGACATGATGATATATATGGCTTCAACAGTAACAGAGAGGTCAGTCAGTACTACAGAGGACATGATGATATATATGGCTTAAACAGTAACAGAGAGGTCAGTACTAAAGAGGACATGATGATATATATGGCTTCAACAGTAACAGAGAGGTCCGTACTACAGAGGACATGATGATATATATGGCTTCAACAGTAACAGAGAGGTCAGTACTAAAGAGGACATGATGATATATATGGCTTCAACAGTAACAGAGAGGTCCGTACTACAGAGGACATGATGATATATATGGCTTCAACAGTAACAGAGAGGTCAGTCAGTACTACAGAGGACATGATGATATATATGGCTTCAACAGTAACAGAGAGGTCAGTCAGTACTACAGAGGACATGATGATATATATGGCTTCAACAGTAACAGAGAGGTCAGTCAGTACTACAGAGGACATGATGATATATATGGCTTCAACAGTAACAGAGAGGTCCGTACTACAGAGGACATGATGATATATATGGCTTCAACAGTAACAGAGAGGTCCGTACTACAGAGGACATGATGATATATATGGCTTCAACAGTAACAGAGAGGTCCGTACTACAGAGGACATGATGATATATATGGCTTCAACAGTAACAGAGAGGTCCGTACTACACAGGACATGATTATATATATGGCTTCAACAGTAACAGAGAGGTCAGTCAGTACTACAGAGGACATGATGATATATACGGCTTTAACAGTAACAGGGAGGTCAGTCAGTACTACAGAGGACATGATGATATATATGGCTTCAACAGTAACAGAGAGGTCAGTACTACAGAGGACATGATGATATATATGGCTTCAACAGTAACAGAGAGGTCCGTACTACAGAGGACATGATGATATATATGGCTTCAACAGTAACAGAGAGGTCAGTCAGTACTACAGAGGACATGATGATATATATGGCTTCAACAGTAACAGAGAGGTCCGTACTACAGAGGACATGATGATATATATGGCTTCAACAGTAACAGAGAGGTCCGTACTACAGAGGACATGATGATATATATGGCTTCAACAGTAACAGAGAGGTCCGTACTACAGAGGACATGATGATATATATGGCTTCAACAGTAACAGAGAGGTCCGTACTACAGAGGACATGATGATATATATATATGGCTTCAACAGTAACAGAGAGGTCCGTACTACAGAGGACATGATGATATATATGGCTTCAACAGTAACAGAGAGGTCCGTCAGTACTACAGAGGACATGATGATATATATGGCTTCAACAGTAACAGAGAGGTCAGTCAGTACTACAGAGGACATGATGATATATATGGCTTCAACAGTAACAGAGAGGTCAGTCAGTACTACAGAGGACATGATGATATATATGGCTTCAACAGTAACAGAGAGGTCCGTACTACAGAGGACATGATGATATATATGGCTTCAACAGTAACAGAGAGGTCCGTACTACAGAGGACATGATGATATATATGGCTTCAACAGTAACAGAGAGGTCCGTACTACAGAGGACATGATGATATATATGGCTTCAACAGTAACAGAGAGGTCCGTACTACAGAGGACATGATGATATATATATATGGCTTCAACAGTAACAGAGAGGTCCGTACTACAGAGGACATGATGATATATATGGCTTCAACAGTCAGAGGTCAGTACTACAGAGGACATGATGATATATATGGCTTCAACAGTAACAGAGGTCAGTACTACAGAGGACATGATGATATATATGGCTTCAACAGTAACAGAGAGGTCAGTACTACAGAGGACATGATGATATATATGGCTTCAACAGTAACAGAGAGGTCCGTACTACAGAGGACATGATGATATATATGGCTTCAACAGTAACAGAGAGGTCCGTACTACAGAGGACATGATGATATATATGGCTTCAACAGTAACAGAGAGGTCCGTACTACAGAGGACATGATGATATATATGGCTTCAACAGTAACAGAGAGGTCCGTACTACAGAGGACATGATGATATATATGGCTTCAACAGTAACAGAGAGGTCCGTACTACAGAGGACATGAGGATATATATGGCTTCAACAGTAACAGAGAGGTCAGTCAGTACTACAGAGGACATGATGATATATATGGCTTCAACAGTAACAGAGAGGTCAGTCAGTACTACAGAGGACATGATGATATATATGGCTTCAACAGTAACAGAGAGGTCAGTCAGTACTACAGAGGACATGATGATATATATGGCTTCAACAGTAACAGAGAGGTCCGTACTACAGAGGACATGATGATATATATGGCTTCAACAGTAACAGAGAGGTCAGTACTACAGAGGACATGATGATATATATGGCTTCAACAGTAACAGAGAGGTCCGTACTACAGAGGACATGATGATATATATGGCTTCAACAGTAACAGAGAGGTCAGTCAGTACTACAGAGGACATGATGATATATATGGCTTCAACAGTAACAGAGAGGTCAGTCAGTACTACAGAGGACATGATGATATATATGGCTTCAACAGTAACAGAGAGGTCCGTACTACAGAGGACATGATGATATATATGGCTTCAACAGTAACAGAGAGGTCCGTACTACAGGACATGATGATATATATGGCTTCAACAGTAACAGAGAGGTCAGTCAGTACTACAGAGGACATGATGATATATATGGCTTCAACAGTAACAGAGAGGTCCAGTACTACAGAGGACATGATGATATATATGGCTTCAACAGTAACAGAGAGGTCAGTACTACAGAGGACATGATGATATATATGGCTTCAACAGTAACAGAGAGGTCCGTACTACAGAGGACATGATGATATATATGGCTTCAACAGTAACAGAGAGGTCAGTCAGTACTACAGAGGACATGATGATATATATGGCTTCAACAGTAACAGAGAGGTCCGTACTACAGAGGACATGATGATATATATGGCTTCAACAGTAACAGAGAGGTCCGTACTACAGAGGACATGATGATATATATGGCTTCAACAGTAACAGAGAGGTCCGTACTACAGAGGACATGATGATATATATGGCTTCAACAGTAACAGAGAGGTCCGTACTACAGAGGACATGATGATATATATATATGGCTTCAACAGTAACAGAGAGGTCCGTACTACAGAGGACATGATGATATATATGGCTTCAACAGTAACAGAGAGGTCCGTCAGTACTACAGAGGACATGATGATATATATGGCTTCAACAGTAACAGAGAGGTCAGTCAGTACTACAGAGGACATGATGATATATATGGCTTCAACAGTAACAGAGAGGTCAGTCAGTACTACAGAGGACATGATGATATATATGGCTTCAACAGTAACAGAGAGGTCCGTACTACAGAGGACATGATGATATATATGGCTTCAACAGTAACAGAGAGGTCCGTACTACAGAGGACATGATGATATATATGGCTTCAACAGTAACAGAGAGGTCCGTACTACAGAGGACATGATGATATATATGGCTTCAACAGTAACAGAGAGGTCCGTACTACAGAGGACATGATGATATATATATATGGCTTCAACAGTAACAGAGAGGTCCGTACTACAGAGGACATGATGATATATATGGCTTCAACAGTAACAGAGGTCAGTACTACAGAGGACATGATGATATATATGGCTTCAACAGTAACAGAGGTCAGTACTACAGAGGACATGATGATATATATGGCTTCAACAGTAACAGAGAGGTAAGTACTACAGAGGACATGATGATATATGTGGCTTCAACAGTAACAGAGAGGTCCGTCAGTACTACAGAGGACATGATGATATATATGGCTTCAACAGTAACAGAGAGGTCCGTACTACAGAGGACATGATGATATATATGGCTTCAACAGTAACAGAGAGGTCCGTACTACAGAGGACATGATGATATATATGGCTTCAACAGTAACAGAGAGGTCCGTACTACAGAGGACATGATGATATATATGGCTTCAACAGTAACAGAGAGGTCAGTCAGTACTACAGAGGACATGATGATATATATGGCTTCAACAGTAACAGAGAGGTCAGTCAGTACTACAGAGGACATGATGATATATATGGCTTCAACAGTAACAGAGAGGTCAGTCAGTACTACAGAGGACATGATGATATATATGGCTTCAACAGTAACAGAGAGGTCCGTACTACAGAGGACATGATGATATATATGGCTTCAACAGTAACAGAGAGGTCAGTACTACAGAGGACATGATGATATATATGGCTTCAACAGTAACAGAGAGGTCCGTACTACAGAGGACATGATGATATATATGGCTTCAACAGTAACAGAGAGGTCAGTCAGTACTACAGAGGACATGATGATATATATGGCTTCAACAGTAACAGAGAGGTCAGTCAGTACTACAGAGGACATGATGATATATATGGCTTCAACAGTAACAGAGAGGTTCAGTACTACAGAGGACATGATGATATATATGGCTTCAACAGTAACAGTAGGTCCGTACTACAGAGGACATGATGATATATATGGCTTCAACAGTAACAGAGAGGTCCGTACTACAGAGGACATGATGATATATATGGCTTCAACAGTAACAGAGAGGTCCGTACTACAGAGGACATGATGATATATATGGCTTCAACAGTAACAGAGAGGTCAGTCAGTACTACAGAGGACATGATGATATATATGGCTTCAACAGTAACAGAGAGGTCAGTACTACAGAGGACATGATGATATATATGGCTTCAACAGTAACAGAGAGGTCCGTACTACAGAGGACATGATGATATATATGGCTTCAACAGTAACAGAGAGGTCCGTACTACAGAGGACATGATGATATATATGGCTTCAACAGTAACAGAGAGGTCCGTACTACAGAGGACATGATGATATATATGGCTTCAACAGTAACAGAGAGGTCCGTACTACAGAGGACATGATGATATATATGGCTTCAACAGTAACAGAGAGGTCAGACAGTACTACAGAGGACATGATGATATATATGGCTTCAACAGTAACAGAGAGGTCCGTACTACAGAGGACATGATGATATATATGGCTTCAACAGTAACAGAGAGGTCAGTACTACAGAGGACATGATGATATATATGGCTTCAACAGTAACAGAGAGGTCCGTACTACATGATGATATATATGGCTTCAACAGTAACAGAGAGGTCCGTACTACAGAGGACATGATGATATATATGGCTTCAACAGTAACAGAGAGGTCAGTACTACAGAGGACATGATGATATATATGGCTTCAACAGTAACAGAGAGGTCAGTACTACAGAGGACATGATGATATATATGGCTTCAACAGTAACAGAGAGGTCAGTCAGTACTACAGAGGACATGATGATATATATGGCTTCAACAGTAACAGAGAGGTCAGTACTACAGAGGACATGATGATATATATGGCTTCAACAGTAACAGAGAGGTCCGTACTACAGAGGACATGATGATATATATGGCTTCAACAGTAACAGAGAGGTCAGTACTACAGAGGACATGATGATATATATGGCTTCAACAGTAACAGAGAGGTCCGTACTACAGAGGACATGATGATATATATGGCTTCAACAGTAACAGAGAGGTCAGTACTACAGAGGACATGATGATATATATGGCTTCAACAGTAACAGAGAGGTCCGTACTACAGAGGACATGATGATATATATGGCTTCAACAGTAACAGAGAGGTCCGTACTACAGAGGACATGATGATATATACGGCTTCAACAGTAACAGAGAGGTCAGACAGTACTACAGAGGACATGATGATATATATGGCTTCAACAGTAACAGAGAGGTCCGTACTACAGAGGACATGATGATATATATCGCTTCAACAGTAACAGAGAGGTCAGTACTACAGAGGACATGATGATATATATGGCTTCAACAGTAACAGAGAGGTCCGTACTACAGAGGACATGATGATATATATGGCTTCAACAGTAACAGAGAGGTCCGTACTACAGAGGACATGATGATATATATGGCTTCAACAGTAACAGAGAGTCAGTACTACAGAGGACATGATGATATATATGGCTTCAACAGTAACAGAGAGGTCAGTACTACAGAGGACATGATGATATATATGGCTTCAACAGTAACAGAGAGGTCAGTCAGTACTACAGAGGACATGATGATATATATGGCTTCAACAGTAACAGAGAGGTCCGTACTACAGAGGACATGATGATATATATGGCTTCAACAGTAACAGAGAGGTCCGTACTACAGAGGACATGATGATATATATGGCTTCAACAGTAACAGAGGTCAGTACTACAGAGGACATGATGATATATATGGCTTCAACAGTAACAGAGAGGTCCGTACTACAGAGGACATGATGATATATATGGCTTCAACAGTAACAGAGAGGTCAGTACTACAGAGGACATGATGATATATATGGCTTCAACAGTAACAGAGAGGTCCGTACTACAGAGGACATGATGATATATATGGCTTCAACAGTAACAGAGAGGTCAGTCAGTACTACAGAGGACATGATGATATATATGGCTTCAACAGTAACAGAGAGGTCAGTCAGTACTACAGAGGACATGATGATATATATGGCTTCAACAGTAACAGAGAGGTCCGTACTACAGAGGACATGATGATATATATGGCTTCAACAGTAACAGTGAGGTCCGTACTACAGAGGACATGATGATATATATGGCTTCAACAGTAACAGAGAGGTCCGTACTACAGAGGACATGATGATATATTTGGCTTAAACAGTAACAGAGAGGTCCGTACTACAGAGGACATGATGATATATATGGCTTCAACAGTAACAGAGAGGTCAGTCAGTACTACAGAGGACATGATGATATATATGGCTTCAACAGTAACAGGGAGGTCAGTACTACAGAGGACATGATGATATATATGGCTTCAACAGTAACAGAGAGGTCCGTACTACAGAGGACATGATGATATATATGGCTTCAACAGTAACAGAGAGGTCCGTACTACAGAGGACATGATGATATATATGGCTTCAACAGTAACAGAGAGGTCCGTACTACAGAGGACATGATGATATATATGGCTTCAACAGTAACAGAGAGGTCCGTACTACAGAGGACATGATGATATATACGGCTTCAACAGTAACAGAGAGGTCAGACAGTACTACAGAGGACATGATGATATATATGGCTTCAACAGTAACAGAGAGGTCCGTACTACAGAGGACATGATGATATATATCGCTTCAACAGTAACAGAGAGGTCAGTACTACAGAGGACATGATGATATATATGGCTTCAACAGTAACAGAGAGGTCCGTACTACAGAGGACATGATGATATATATATGGCTTCAACAGTAACAGAGAGGTCCGTACTACAGAGGACATGATGATATATATGGCTTCAACAGTAACAGAGAGGTCAGTACTACAGAGGACATGATGATATATATGGCTTCAACAGTAACAGAGAGGTCAGTACTACAGAGGACATGATGATATATATGGCTTCAACAGTAACAGAGAGGTCAGTCAGTACTACAGAGGACATGATGATATATATGGCTTCAACAGTAACAGAGAGGTCCGTACTACAGAGGACATGATGATATATATGGCTTCAACAGTAACAGAGAGGTCCGTACTACAGAGGACATGATGATATATATGGCTTCAACAGTAACAGAGAGGTCAGTACTACAGAGGACATGATGATATATATGGCTTCAACAGTAACAGAGAGGTCCGTACTACAGAGGACATGATGATATATATGGCTTCAACAGTAACAGAGAGGTCAGTACTACAGAGGACATGATGATATATATGGCTTCAACAGTAACAGAGGTCAGTACTACAGAGGACATGATGATATATATGGCTTCAACAGTAACAGAGGGTCAGACAGTACTACAGAGGACATGATGATATGTGTGGCTTCAACAGTAACAGAGAGGTCAGTACTACAGAGGACATGATGATATATATGGCTTCAACAGTAACAGAGAGGTCCGTACTACAGAGGACATGATGATATATACGGCTTCAACAGTAACAGAGGTCAGTACTACAGAGGACATGATGATATATATGGCTTCAACAGTAACAGAGAGGTCAGTACTACAGAGGACATGATGATATATATGGCTTCAACAGTAACAGAGAGGTCCGTACTACAGAGGACATGATGATATATATGGCTTCAACAGTAACAGAGAGGTCAGTCAGTACTACAGAGGACATGATGATATATATGGCTTCAACAGTAACAGAGAGGTCCGTACTACAGAGGACATGATGATATATATGGCTTCAACAGTAACAGAGAGGTCAGTCAGTACTACAGAGGACATGATGATATATATGGCTTCAACAGTAACAGGGAGGTCAGTACTACAGAGGACATGATGATATATATGGCTTCAACAGTAACAGAGAGGTCCGTACTACAGAGGACATGATGATATATATGGCTTCAACAGTAACAGAGAGGTCCGTACTACAGAGGACATGATGATATATATGGCTTCAACAGTAACAGAGAGGTCCGTACTACAGAGGACATGATGATATATACGGCTTCAACAGTAACAGAGAGGTCAGACAGTACTACAGAGGACATGATGATATATATGGCTTCAACAGTAACAGAGAGGTCCGTACTACAGAGGACATGATGATATATATGGCTTCAACAGTAACAGAGAGGTCCGTACTACAGAGGACATGATGATATATATGGCTTCAACAGTAACAGAGAGGTCCGTACTACAGAGGACATGATGATATATATGGCTTCAACAGTAACAGAGAGGTCCGTACTACAGAGGACATGATGATATATATATATGGCTTCAAAAGTAACAGAGAGGTCCGTACTACAGAGGACATGGTGATATATATGGCTTCAACAGTAACAGAGGTCAGTACTACAGAGGACATGATGATATATATGGCTTCAACAGTAACAGAGGTCAGTACTACAGAGGACATGATGATATATATGGCTTCAACAGTAACAGAGAGGTCAGTACTACAGAGGACATGATGATATATGTGGCTTCAACAGTAACAGAGAGGTCCGTACTACAGAGGACATGATGATATATATGGCTTCAAAAGTAACAGAGAGGTCCGTACTACAGAGGACATGATGATATATATGGCTTCAACAGTAACAGAGAGGTCCGTCAGTACTACAGAGGACATGATGATATATATGGCTTCAACAGTAACAGAGAGGTCCGTACTACAGAGGACATGATGATATATATGGCTTCAACAGTAACAGAGAGGTCCGTACTACAGAGGACATGATGATATATATGGCTTCAACAGTAACAGAGAGGTCAGTCAGTACTACAGAGGACATGATGATATATATGGCTTCAACAGTAACAGAGAGGTCAGTCAGTACTACAGAGGACATGATGATATATATGGCTTAAACAGTAACAGAGAGGTCAGTACTACAGAGGACATGATGATATATACGGCTTCAACAGTAACAGAGAGGTCCGTACTACAGAGGACATGATGATATATATGGCTTCAAAAGTAACAGAGAGGTCCGTACTACAGAGGACATGATGATATATATGGCTTCAACAGTAACAGAGAGGTCCGTACTACAGAGGACATGATGATATATATGGCTTCAACAGTAACAGAGAGGTCCGTACTACAGAGGACATGATGATATATATGGCTTCAACAGTAACAGAGAGGTCAGTCAGTACTACAGAGGACATGATGATATATATGGCTTCAACAGTAACAGGGAGGTCAGTCAGTACTACAGAGGACATGATGATATATATGGCTTTAACAGTAACAGGGAGGTCAGTCAGTACTACAGAGGACATGATGATATATATGGCTTCAACAGTAACAGAGAGGTCCGTACTACAGAGGACATGATGATATATATGGCTTCAACAGTAACAGAGAGGTCCGTACTACAGAGGACATGATGATATATATATATGGCTTCAACAGTAACAGAGAGGTCCGTACTACAGAGGACATGATGATATATATGGCTTCAACAGTAACAGAGAGGTCCGTCAGTACTACAGAGGACATGATGATATATATGGCTTCAACAGTAACAGAGAGGTCAGTCAGTACTACAGAGGACATGATGATATATATGGCTTCAACAGTAACAGAGAGGTCAGTCAGTACTACAGAGGACATGATGATATATATGGCTTCAACAGTAACAGAGAGGTCCGTACTACAGAGGACATGATGATATATATGGCTTCAACAGTAACAGAGAGGTCCGTACTACAGAGGACATGATGATATATATGGCTTCAACAGTAACAGAGAGGTCCGTACTACAGAGGACATGATGATATATATGGCTTCAACAGTAACAGAGAGGTCCGTACTACAGAGGACATGATGATATATATATATGGCTTCAACAGTAACAGAGAGGTCCGTACTACAGAGGACATGATGATATATATGGCTTCAACAGTAACAGAGGTCAGTACTACAGAGGACATGATGATATATATGGCTTCAACAGTAACAGAGGTCAGTACTACAGAGGACATGATGATATATATGGCTTCAACAGTAACAGAGAGGTCAGTACTACAGAGGACATGATGATATATGTGGCTTCAACAGTAACAGAGAGGTCCGTACTACAGAGGACATGATGATATATATGGCTTCAAAAGTAACAGAGAGGTCCGTACTACAGAGGACATGATGATATATATGGCTTCAACAGTAACAGAGAGGTCCGTCAGTACTACAGAGGACATGATGATATATATGGCTTCAACAGTAACAGAGAGGTCCGTACTACAGAGGACATGATGATATATATGGCTTCAACAGTAACAGAGAGGTCCGTACTACAGAGGACATGATGATATATATGGCTTCAACAGTAACAGAGAGGTCAGTCAGTACTACAGAGGACATGATGATATATATGGCTTCAACAGTAACAGAGAGGTCAGTCAGTACTACAGAGGACATGATGATATATATGGCTTCAACAGTAACAGAGAGGTCCGTACTACAGAGGACATGATGATATATATGGCTTAAACAGTAACAGAGAGGTCAGTACTACAGAGGACATGATGATATATATGGCTTTAACAGTAACAGGGAGGTCAGTCAGTACTACAGAGGACATGATGATATATATGGCTTCAACAGTAACAGAGAGGTCCGTACTACAGAGGACATGATGATATATATGGCTTAAACAGTAACAGAGAGGTCAGTACTACAGAGGACATGATGATATATACGGCTTCAACAGTAACAGAGAGGTCAGTACTACAGAGGACATGATGATATATATGGCTTCAACAGTAACAGAGAGGTCCGTACTACAGAGGACATGATGATATATATGGCTTCAACAGTAACAGAGAGGTCCGTACTACAGAGGACATGAGGATATATATGGCTTCAACAGTAACAGAGAGGTCAGTCAGTACTACAGAGGACATGTTGATATATATGGCTTCAACAGTAACAGAGAGGTCAGTCAGTACTACAGAGGACATGATGATATATATGGCTTCAACAGTAACAGAGAGGTCAGTCAGTACTACAGAGGACATGATGATATATATGGCTTCAACAGTAACAGAGAGGTCCGTACTACAGAGGACATGATGATATATATGGCTTCAACAGTAACAGAGAGGTCCGTACTAAAGAGGACATGATGATATATATGGCTTCAACAGTAACAGAGAGGTCCGTACTACAGAGGACATGATGATATATATGGCTTCAACAGTAACAGAGAGGTCCGTACTACACAGGACATGATGATATATATGGCTTCAACAGTAACAGAGAGGTCAGTCAGTACTACAGAGGACATGATGATATATACGGCTTTAACAGTAACAGGGAGGTCAGTCAGTACTACAGAGGACATGATGATATATATGGCTTCAACAGTAACAGAGAGGTCCGTACTACAGAGGACATGATGATATATATGGCTTAAACAGTAACAGAGAGGTCAGTACTACAGAGGACATGATGATATATATGGCTTCAACAGTAACAGAGAGGTCCGTACTACAGAGGACATGATGATATATATGGCTTCAACAGTAACAGAGAGGTCAGTACTACAGAGGACATGATGATACATATGGCTTCAATAGTAACAGAGGTCAGTACTACAGAGGACATGATGATATATATGGCTTCAACAGTAACAGAGAGGTCAGTCAGTACTACAGAGGACATGATGATATATATGGCTTCAACAGTAACAGAGAGGTCCGTACTACAGAGGACATGATGATATATATGGCTTCAACAGTAACAGAGAGGTCCGTACTACAGAGGACATGATGATATATATGGCTTCAACAGTAACAGAGAGGTCCGTACTACAGAGGACATGATGATATATATGGCTTCAACAGTAACAGAGAGGTCCGTACTACAGAGGACATGATGATATATATATATGGCTTCAACAGTAACAGAGAGGTCCGTACTACAGAGGACATGATGATATATATGGCTTCAACAGTAACAGAGAGGTCCGTCAGTACTACAGAGGACATGATGATATATATGGCTTCAACAGTAACAGAGAGGTCAGTCAGTACTACAGAGGACATGATGATATATATGGCTTCAACAGTAACAGAGAGGTCAGTCAGTACTACAGAGGACATGATGATATATATGGCTTCAACAGTAACAGAGAGGTCCGTACTACAGAGGACATGATGATATATATGGCTTCAACAGTAACAGAGAGGTCCGTACTACAGAGGACATGATGATATATATGGCTTCAACAGTAACAGAGAGGTCCGTACTACAGAGGACATGATGATATATATGGCTTCAACAGTAACAGAGAGGTCCGTACTACACAGGACATGATGATATATATGGCTTCAACAGTAACAGAGAGGTCAGTCAGTACTACAGAGGACATGATGATATATATGGCTTCAACAGTAACAGAGAGGTCCGTACTACAGAGGACATGATGATATATATGGCTTCAACAGTAACAGAGAGGTCAGTCAGTACTACAGAGGACATGATGATATATATGGCTTCAACAGTAACAGAGAGGTCCGTACTACACAGGACATGATGATATATATGGCTTCAACAGTAACAGAGAGGTCAGTCAGTACTACAGAGGACATGATGATATATATGGCTTCAACAGTAACAGAGAGGTCCGTACTACAGAGGACATGATGATATATATATATGGCTTCAACAGTAACAGAGAGGTCCGTACTACAGAGGACATGATGATATATATGGCTTCAACAGTAACAGAGAGGTCCGTACTACAGAGGACATGATGATATATATATATGGCTTCAACAGTAACAGAGAGGTCAGTACTACAGAGGACATGATGATATATATGGCTTCAACAGTAACAGAGAGGTCAGTCAGTACTACAGAGGACATGATGATATATATGGCTTAAACAGTAACAGAGAGGTCAGTACTACAGAGGACATGATGATATATATGGCTTCAACAGTAACAGAGAGGTCCGTACTACAGAGGACATGATGATATATATGGCTTCAACAGTAACAGAGAGGTCCGTACTACAGAGGACATGAGGATATATATGGCTTCAACAGTAACAGAGAGGTCAGTCAGTACTACAGAGGACATGTTGATATATATGGCTTCAACAGTAACAGAGAGGTCAGTCAGTACTACAGAGGACATGATGATATATATGGCTTCAACAGTAACAGAGAGGTCAGTCAGTACTACAGAGGACATGATGATATATATGGCTTCAACAGTAACAGAGAGGTCCGTACTACAGAGGACATGATGATATATATGGCTTCAACAGTAACAGTGAGGTCCGTACTACAGAGGACATGATGATATATATGGCTTCAACAGTAACAGAGAGGTCCGTACTACAGAGGACATGATGATATATATGGCTTAAACAGTAACAGAGAGGTCCGTACTACAGAGGACATGATGATATATATGGCTTCAACAGTAACAGAGAGGTCAGTCAGTACTACAGAGGACATGATGATATATATGGCTTCAACAGTAACAGGGAGGTCAGTACTACAGAGGACATGATGATATATATGGCTTCAACAGTAACAGAGAGGTCCGTACTACAGAGGACATGATGATATATATGGCTTCAACAGTAACAGAGAGGTCCGTACTACAGAGGACATGATGATATATATGGCTTCAACAGTAACAGAGAGGTCCGTACTACAGAGGACATGATGATATATATGGCTTCAACAGTAACAGAGAGGTCCGTACTACAGAGGACATGATGATATATACGGCTTCAACAGTAACAGAGAGGTCAGACAGTACTACAGAGGACATGATGATATATATGGCTTCAACAGTAACAGAGAGGTCCGTACTACAGAGGACATGATGATATATATCGCTTCAACAGTAACAGAGAGGTCAGTACTACAGAGGACATGATGATATATATATGGCTTCAACAGTAACAGAGAGGTCCGTACTACAGAGGACATGATGATATATATGGCTTCAACAGTAACAGAGAGGTCAGTACTACAGAGGACATGATGATATATATGGCTTCAACAGTAACAGAGAGGTCAGTACTACAGAGGACATGATGATATATATGGCTTCAACAGTAACAGAGAGGTCAGTCAGTACTACAGAGGACATGATGATATATATGGCTTCAACAGTAACAGAGAGGTCCGTACTACAGAGGACATGATGATATATATGGCTTCAACAGTAACAGAGAGGTCCGTACTACAGAGGACATGATGATATATATGGCTTCAACAGTAACAGAGGTCAGTACTACAGAGGACATGATGATATATATGGCTTCAACAGTAACAGAGAGGTCCGTACTACAGAGGACATGATGATATATATGGCTTCAACAGTAACAGAGAGGTCAGTACTGCAGAGGACATGATGATATATACGGCTTCAACAGTAACAGAGGTCAGTACTACAGAGGACATGATGATATATATGGCTTCAACAGTAACAGAGAGGTCAGACAGTACTACAGAGGACATGATGATATGTGTGGCTTCAACAGTAACAGAGAGGTCAGTACTACAGAGGACATGATGATATATGTGGCTTCAACAGTAACAGAGAGGTCCGTACTACAGAGGACATGATGATATATACGGCTTCAACAGTAACAGAGGTCAGTACTACAGAGGACATGATGATATATATGGCTTCAACAGTAACAGAGAGGTCAGTACTACAGAGGACATGATGATATATATGGCTTCAACAGTAACAGAGAGGTCCGTACTACAGAGGACATGATGATATATATGGCTTCAACAGTAACAGAGAGGTCAGACAGTACTACAGAGGACATGATGATATATATGGCTTCAACAGTAACAGGGAGGTCAGTACTACAGAGGACATGATGATATATATGGCTTCAACAGTAACAGAGAGGTCCGTACTACAGAGGACATGATGATATATATGGCTTCAACAGTAACAGAGAGGTCCGTACTACAGAGGACATGATGATATATATGGCTTCAACAGTAACAGAGAGGTCCGTACTACAGAGGACATGATGATATATATGGCTTCAACAGTAACGAGAGGTCCGTACTACAGAGGACATGATGATATATATGGCTTCAACATTAACAGAGAGGTCCGTACTACAGAGGACATGATGATATATATGGCTTCAACAGTAACAGAGAGGTCAGTACTACAGAGGACATGATGATATATATGGCTTCAACAGTAACAGAGAGGTCCGTACTACAGAGGACATGATGATATATATATGGCTTCAACAGTAACAGAGAGGTCCGTACTACAGAGGACATGTTGATATGAGGATGTGATGAGATAAACAGCTGTAACATTGGATCGGTACAGGACGGGCATGTCTGAAGGAAAACCCCTTGTTCCTGCCAGAGAGGCAGAGAGGCAGAGAGGCAGAGAGGCAGAGAGGCAGAGAGGCAGGAACAGCAGCTCTCCTGTGGCCCCAGGACATGGACCCAGCTGTCATGATATGACTGAGCAGGGACTGCCACCCATGTAGCGTGTGTGTGTGTGTGTGTGTGTGTGTGTGTGTGTGTGTGTGTGTGTGTCTCAGCGTACATTCTTAAATGAAAGTGATCCCATTACCATCCTCTACATATCTTGTTCCTCCCTGGACAAGAAACAGTCTGTCAGCTCCTCTCTGAGAGGTCTGTCTGTCACAGGGACCAGGCATGTGGACAAGATGTCCTCTCTGAGAGGTCTGTCTGTCACAGGGTCCAGGCCTATGGACAAGATGTCCTCTCTAAGAGGTCTGTCTGTCACAGGGACCAGGCCTATGGACAAGATGTCCTCTCTAAGAGGTCTATCTGTCACAGGGACCAGGCCTATGGACAAGATGTCCTCTCTAAGAGGTCTGTCTGTCACAGGGACCAGGCCTATGGACAAGATGTCCTCTCTAAGAGGTCTGTCTGTCACAGGGACCTGGCCTATGGACAAGATGTCCTCTCTAAGAGGTCTGTCTGTCACAGGGACCAGGCCTTTGGACAAGATGTCCTCTCTGTGAGCTCTGTCTGTCACAGGGACCAGGCCTGTGGACAAGATGTCCTCTCTGAGAGGTCTGTCTGTCACAGGGACCAGGCCTTTGGACAAGATGTCCTCTCTGTGAGCTCTGTCTGTCACAGGGACCAGGCCTGTGGACAAGATGTCCTCTCTGAGAGGTCTGTCTGTCACAGGGACCAGGCCTATGGACAAGATGTCCTCTCTGTGAGCTCTGTCTGTCACAGGGACCAGGCCTTTGGACAAGATGTCCTCTCTGTGAGCTCTGTCTGTCACAGGGACCAGGCCTGTGGACAAGATGTCCTCTCTGAGAGGTCTGTCTGTCACAGGGACCAGGCCTGTGGACAAGATGTCCTCTCTGTGAGATCTGTCTGTCACAGGGACCAGGCCTATGGACAAGATGTCCTCTCTGTGAGCTCTGTCTGTCACAGGGACCAGGCCTATGGACAAGATGTCCTCTCTGAGAGCTCTGTCTGTCACAGGGACCAGGCCTATGGACAAGATGTCCTCTCTGAGAGGTCTGTCTGTCACAGGGACCAGGCCTGTGGACAAGATGTCCTCTCTGTGAGCTCTGTCTGTCACAGGGACCAGGCCTATGGACAAGATGTCCTCTCTGTGAGCTCTGTCTGTCACAGGGACCAGGCCTATGGACAAGATGTCCTCTCTGAGAGCTCTGTCTGTCACAGGGACCAGGCCTATGGACAAGATGTCCTCTCTGTGAGCTCTGTCTGTCACAGGGACCAGGCCAATGGACAAGATGTCCTCTCTAAGAGGTCTGTCTGTCACAGGGACCAGCCCTATGGACAAGATGTCCTCTCTAAGAGGTCTGTCTGTCACAGGGACCAGGCCTATGGACAAGATGTCCTCTCTAAGATGTCTGTCTGTCACAGGGACCAGGCCTATGGACAAGATGTCCTCTCTAAGAGGTCTGTCTGTCACAGGGACCAGGCCTATGGACAAGATGTCCTCTCTAAGAGGTCTGTCTGTCACAGGGACCAGGCCTATGGACAAGATGTCCTCTCTAAGAGGTCTATCTGTCACAGGGACCAGGCCTATGGACAAGATGTCCTCTCTAAGAGGTCTGTCTGTCACAGGGACCAGGCCTATGGACAAGATGTCCTCTCTAAGAGGTCTGTCTGTCACAGGGACCTGGCCTATGGACAAGATGTCCTCTCTAAGAGGTCTGTCTGTCACAGGGACCAGGCCTTTGGACAAGATGTCCTCTCTGTGAGCTCTGTCTGTCACAGGGACCAGGCCTGTGGACAAGATGTCCTCTCTGAGAGGTCTGTCTGTCACAGGGACCAGGCCTTTGGACAAGATGTCCTCTCTGTGAGCTCTGTCTGTCACAGGGACCAGGCCTGTGGACAAATTGTCCTCTCTGAGAGGTCTGTCTGTCACAGGGACCAGGCCTATGGACAAGATGTCCTCTCTGTGAGCTCTGTCTGTCACAGGGACCAGGCCTTTGGACAAGATGTCCTCTCTGTGAGCTCTGTCTGTCACAGGGACCAGGCCTGTGGACAAGATGTCCTCTCTGAGAGGTCTGTCTGTCACAGGGACCAGGCCTGTGGACAAGATGTCCTCTCTGTGAGATCTGTCTGTCACAGGGACCAGGCCTATGGACAAGATGTCCTCTCTGTGAGCTCTGTCTGTCACAGGGACCAGGCCTATGGACAAGATGTCCTCTCTGAGAGCTCTGTCTGTCACAGGGACCAGGCCTATGGACAAGATGTCCTCTCTGAGAGGTCTGTCTGTCACAGGGACCAGGCCTGTGGACAAGATGTCCTCTCTGTGAGCTCTGTCTGTCACAGGGACCAGGCCTATGGACAAGATGTCCTCTCTGTGAGCTCTGTCTGTCACAGGGACCAGGCCAATGGACAAGATGTCCTCTCTAAGAGGTCTGTCTGTCACAGGGACCAGCCCTATGGACAAGATGTCCTCTCTAAGAGGTCTGTCTGTCACAGGGACCAGGCCTATGGACAAGATGTCCTCTCTAAGATGTCTGTCTGTCACAGGGACCAGGCCTATGGACAAGATGTCCTCTCTAAGAGGTCTGTCTGTCACAGGGACCAGGCCTATGGACAAGATGTCCTCTCTAAGAGGTCTGTCTGTCACAGGGACCAGGCCTATGGACAAGATGTCCTCTCTAAGAGGTCTGTCTGTCACAGGGACCA
>NC_056453.1:42948232-42965732 GCF_018296145.1 Oncorhynchus tshawytscha
AGGAGGAAAAGGAGGAGGAAAAGGAGACAGTTTAGAAGGAGGAAAAGGAGGAGGAAAAGGAGACAGTTTAGAAGGAGGAAAAGGAGAAAGTTTAGAAGGAGGAAAAGGAGGAGGAAAAGGAGACAGTTTAGGAGGGAAAAGGAGGAGGAAAAGGAGACAGTTTAGAAGGAGGGAAAAGGAGGAGGAAAAGGAGACAGTTTAGAAGGAGGGAAAAGGAGGAGGAAAAGGAGAGAGTTTATAAGGAGGGAAAAGGAGGAGGAAAAGGAGACAGTTTAGAAGGAGGGAAAAGGAGGAGGAAAAGGAGAGAGTTTAGAAGGAGGGAAAAGGCGGAGGAAAAGGAGACAGTTTAGAAGGAGCGAAAAAGAGGAGGAAAAGGAGCCAGTTTAGAAGGAGGGAAAAGGAGGAGGAAAAGGAGACAGTTCAGAAGGAGGAAAAGGACGAGGAAAAGGAGACAGTTTAGAAGGAGGAAAAGGAGGAGGAAAAGGAGGCAGTTTAGCAGAATGAAAGGAGGAGGAAAAGGAGAAAGCTTAGCAGAATGAAAGGAGGAGGAAAAGGAGTCAGTTTAGCAGAATGAAAGGAGGAGGAAAATGAGTCAGTTTAGAAGGATGAAAAGGAGCAGTTTAGCAGAATGAAAGGAGGAGGAAAAGGAGTCAGTTTAGGAGGATGAAAGGAGGAGGAAAAGGAGACAGTTTAGAAGGAGGAAAAGGAGGAGGAAAAGGAATCAGTTTAGAAGGAGGGAAAAGGAGGAGGAAAAGGAGACAGTTTAGAAGGAGGAAAAGGAGGAGGAAAAGGAGACAGTTTAGAAGGAGGAAAAGGAGACAGTTTAGAAGGAGGAATAGGAGGAGGAAAAGGAGACAGTTTAGGAGGGAAAATGAGGAGGAAAAGGAGACAGTTTAGAAGGAGGGAAAAGGAGGAGGAAAAGGAGACAGTTTAGAAGGAGGGAAAAGAAGGAGGAAAAGGAGACAGTTTAGAAGGAGGGAAAAAAGGAGGAAAAGGAGACAGTTTAGAAGGAGGGAAAAGGAGGAAAGAAAGGAAAATGAGGAAGGGAAGTATATGAGGAAGGGAAGTATAGATGTATAGATGATATGCCTAATGACATTCATGTCTATAGACCAATGGGGTTGCAGGTGGTGGCTGGTGGGATAGAAGCAACGTGACATTTAAATCAGTGAAATACACTCCAAGACCACTGAGAACAGTAAATCTCCTATTCCCACTTCCTGTCCTGTCTCTTCATACCCCAATTTTAATGGACTCTGTGTCTTCCTGGCTGATGGACGTCCTTGGAGGGCTTCTCTGCGTCCCAAATGGCACCCTATTCCCTATATAGTGCACTACTTTAGACCAGGACCCTATAGAACCCTATTCCCTATATAGTGCACTACTTTAGACCAGAGCCCTATGGCACCTTATTCCCTATATAGTGCACTACTTTAGACCAGAGCCCTATGGCACCCTATTCCCTATATAGTGCATTACTTTAGACCAGAGCCCTATGGCACCCTATTCCCTATATAGTGCATTACTTTAGACCAGAGCCCTATGGCACCCTATTCCCTATATAGTGCACTACTTTAGACCAGAGCCCTATGGCACCTTATTCCCTATATAGTGCATTACTTTAGACCAGAGCCCTATGGCACCTTAGACGTAGTCCCTAAATAAATAAGAGTGTCTGCTAAATGACTAAAATGTCCACTGTAAATGTAGTGCACTACTTATTACCCTGGTAAAGTGAACCCTGCTTTAATAGCTGGTAAAGTATCTGGTGAACCCTGCTTTAATAGCCGGTAAAGTATCTGGTGAACCCTGCTTTAATAGCTGGTAAAGTATCTGGTGAACCCTGCTTTAATAGCTGGTAAAGTATCTGGTGAACCCTGCTTTAATAGCTGGTAAAGTATCTGGTGAACCCTGCTTTAATAGCTGATACAGTATCTGGTGAACCCTGCTTTAATAGCTGATACAGTATCTGGTGAACCCTGCTTTAATAGCTGGTAAAGTATCTGGTGAACCCTGCTTTAATAGCTGATACAGTATCTGGTGAACCCTGCTTTAATAGCTGATACAGTATCTGGTGAACCCTGCTTTAATAGCTGATACAGTATCTGGTGAACCCTGCTTTAATAGCTGATACAGTATCTGGTGAACCCTGCTTTAATAGCTGATACAGTATCTGGTGAACCCTGCTTTAATAGCTGATACAGTATCTGGTGAACCCTGCTTTAATAGCTGATACAGTATCTGGTGAACCCTGCTTTAATAGCTGATACAGTATCTGGTGAACCCTGCTTTAATAGCTGATACAGTATCTAGTGAACCCTGCTTTAATAGCTGCCAAAGACAGGTTGTCAGAGTGATGGAAAGGTAGAGGAGGTCAGGAGACAAAGGAGGAGAGGAGGAGAAAGAGGAGAGAAAATAGAGAGCAAACAATATTTTAATAGCTGCTAAACACAATCTGTCAACTCTCTCTGACCTGCATCTGCTGTTCAGAGTTACTGAGGAGATGAAGATAGAGAAATGTAGAGAGAGATAGAGGGGGAGGGTAGGGAGATACAAAGAGGAGGAAGGGAGAGAGAGAGAGAGAGAGAGAGAGAGAGAGAGGGGGTAGGGAGAGAAAGAGAGGGTAGGGAAAGAAAGAGAGGAGGGAGAGAGAAATGGATAGAGAGCGAGAGAGAGAGAAAGAGAGAGACAGAGAGAGAGACAGAGAAGAGAGAGAGAGATTGCGAGGTCCTTGTCAAAATGTCAAGGTGGTGGAGTAATGAAACAACCAGGAGAAATGAAAAGAGTGTGGTTCTGAATACAGCCTGTCTGTCTTATCACTGTGTGGGTCTGAATACAGCCTGTCTGTCTTATCACTGTGTGGGTCTGAATACAGCCTGACTGTCTTATCACTGTGTGGGTCTGAATACAGCCTGTCTGTCTTATCACTGTGTGGATCTGAATACAGCCTGTCTGTCTTATCACTGTGTGGGTCTGAATACAGCCTGTCTGTCTTATCACTGTGTGGGTCTGAATACAGCCTGTCTGTCTTATCACTGTGTGGGTCTGAATACAGCCTGACTGTCTTATCACTGTGTGGGTCTGAATACAGCCTGTCTGTCTTATCACTGTGTGGGTCTGATTACAGCCTGTCTGTCTTATCACTGTGTGGGTCTGAATACAGCCTGTCTGTCTTATCACTGTGTGGGTCTGAATACAGCCTGACTGTCTTATCACTGTGTGGATCTGAATACAGCCTGTCTGTCTTATCACTGTGTGGGTCTGAATACAGCCTGTCTGTCTTATCACTGTGTGGGTCTGAATACAGCCTGTCTGTCTTATCACTGTGTGGGTCTGAATACAGCCTGTCTGTCTTATCACTGTGTGGGTCTGATTACAGCCTGTCTGTCTTATCACTGTGTGGGTCTGAATACAGCCTGTCTGTCTTATCACTGTGTGGGTCTGAATACAGCCTGTCTGTCTTATCACTGTGTGGGTCTGAATACAGCCTGTCTGTCTTATCACTGTGTGGGTCTGATTACAGCCTGTCTGTCTTATCACTGTGTGGATCTGAATACAGCCTGTCTGTCTTATCACTGTATGGGTCTGAATACAGCCTGTCTGTCTTATCACTGTGTGGGTCTGAATACAGCCTGTCTGTCTTATCACTGTGTGGGTCTGAATACAGCCTGACTGTCTTATCACTGTGTGGGTCTGAATACAGCCTGACTGTCTTATCACTGTGTGGGTCTGATTACAGCCTGTCTGTCTTATCACTGTGTGGATCTGAATACAGCCTGTCTGTCTTATCACTGTGTGGGTCTGATTACAGCCTGTCTGTCTTATCACTGTGTGGATCTGAATACAGCCTGTCTGTCTTATCACTGTGTGGGTCTGAATACAGCCTGTCTGTCTTATCAGTGTGTGGGTCTTTCCTAGTAGGAAAAGACATGTTCATTAATTTTTTTATTACATTTTTTTTTATTCCACAAGTTGTATTGTGGTGAGGGGAAAGAACAAAAAGAGAAGAGGATGGAAAGAGGAAGGAAAGAGGATGGAAAAAGGAAGGAAAGAGAAAGGAAAGAGGAAGGAAATAGGAAGGACAGAGGAAGGACAGAGGAAGGACAGAGGAAGGACAGAGGAAGGAAAGAGAAAGGACAGAGGAAGGAAAGAGGAAGGACAGAGGAAGGAAAGATGAAGGACAGAGGATGGAAAGAGGAAGGAAAGAGGATGGAAAAAGGAAGGAAAGAGAAAGGAAAGAGGAAGGAAATAGGATGGAAAAAGGAAGGACAGAGGAAGGACAGAGGAAGGACAGAGGAAGGAAAGAGAAAGGACAGAGGAAGGACAGAGGATGGAAAGAGGAAGGAAAGAGGATGGAAAAAGGAAGGACAGAGGAAGGACAGAGGAAGGACAGAGGAAGGAAAGAGAAAGGACAGAGGAAGGAAAGAGGAAGGACAGAGGAAGGAAAGATGAAGGACAGAGGAAGGCCAGAGGAAGGACAGAGGAAGGAAAGAGGAAGGAAAGAGGAAGGACAGAGGAAGGAAAGAGGATGGAAAGAGGAAGGAAAGAGAGAGGAAAGAGGAAGGAAAGAGGTAGGACAGAGGAAGGACAGAGGAAGGAAAGAGGAAGGACATAGGAAGGACAGAGGAAGGAAAGAGGAAGGAATGAGGAAGGAATGAGGAAGAAAGAGAGCAAAGCCATGTTCACTACCTGCTTCAGAGTGTTTCCTGGCAGCCTGGCTGTCTCAGCCTCTGAACAGGCTAGATCATGACCAGTGATACTGAACACTGCCCCCCCCCGGCTGCCATTTTACCTTCAGCTGATGCATATGTCAAGGTGTATTGCATTATTGGAAATGCACGCTGTCCTGCGGGAAGGCCGGTTTGGTCTAAATGGAAAGGAAGAGGAAAGGAGGGATATCTAGTCAGTTGTACAGCTGAATGCATTCACCTGCAATGTGTCTTCCGCATCAGAGAGGTGTTGGAGGAGCTGCCTAAATCGACGTCCACGTCATCGGCGTCCGGAGTACAGATGAAGTGACGTTTCTTGACATGTTAGGAGAACATAAGCAGCAGCAGGTTAGGAGAACATAAGCAGCAGCAGGTTAGGAGAAAAAAGTAGCAGGTTAAGATAATTAGGTTAGGGTTAAGAGAATTAGGTTACGGTTAGGAGAATTAGGTTACGGTTGGGAAAAGGGTTAGCTAAAATACGATTCTGCACATCAACTGTATTGGTTTTTACATTTTGATGTTCCATTGGGGTGTTCCATTGGGGTGTTCCATTGGGGTGTTACATTGGGTGTTCCTTTGGGGTGTTCCACTGGGGTGTTCCACTGGGTGTTCCATTCGGTGATCCATTGGGGTGTTCCACTGGGTGTTCCGTTGGGGTGTTCCACTGAGGTGTTCCACTGGGTGTTCCATTCGGGTGTTCCACTGGGGTGTTCCATTGGGGTGTTCCATTGGGGTGTTCCATTGGGGTGTTCCACTGGGGTGTTCCATTTGGGTGTTCCATTTGGATGTTCCATTGGGGTGTTCCATTGGGGTGTTCCACTGGGGTGTTCCATGTGGGTGTTCCATTTGGATGTTCCATTGGGTGTTCCATTGGGGTGTTCCATTGGGGTGTTCCACTGGGGTGTTCCATTTGGGTGTTCCATTTGGATATTACATTGGGGTGTTCCATTGGGGTGTTCCACTGGGGTGTTCAATTGGGGTGTTCCATTTGGGTGTTCCATTTGGATGTTCCATTGGGGTGTTCCATTGGGGTGTTCCATTGGGGTGTTCCACTGGGGTGTTCCATTGGGGTGTTCCACTGGGGTGTTCCATTTTGGTGTTCCATTTGGGTGTTCCATTCAGATGTTCCATTGGGGTGTAGAGTCGCAGTTGTAAATGAGAACTTGTTCTCAACTAGCCTACCTGGTTAAATAAAGGTGAAAAAATAAAAAATAAAATAAATAAATACCTGATGGGACAGATGAGTGGATTTATTATAATTCACAGATTAAATCACAGATTAAAGGTCTGTTCAGTGATCTGTTTTTGTCTAGTAAGTCTTGTTACATGGTGTCTAGTTACATGGTGTCTAGTTACATGGTGTCTAGTTACATGGTGTCTAGTTACATGGTGGCTACTTTAGTGTGGCTAAAACTCTTCAATGGTCTCCAGACCTGGGTTCAAATAGTATAGGGACACTCAGTGTACCAGTGGGATGGCCAGGCCTGGGTTCAAATAGTATAGGGACACTCAGTGTACCAGTGGGATTGCGAGGCCTGGGTTCAAATAGTATTCAAACCGTTTAAATACTTTAGTTTTAGCCTGCCTGGGGTGTGCTTGGTTTGGGACTATTCTATTGGTCCACTAAGCCAGGCACGCTCAATCAAGTGCAGATACGTGTTTAAACAGATTTCAAACAGTATTTGAACCCAGGTCTGTGCTAAAAACGAAAACTCCACTCTGGCTCCCGGACCCCTTGTTCCTCTCATTCTACTCTACAAACGCACCTGAAGAAGAACCAGAGCAAGCTTGTCCCACCGTCTTGCATTGGAACACAGCGAGCATGAAAAATAAAAAATGTATTGCTTTTCACCTCAACGGCATGTGATACATTCAGGGTGTGTCTGTGTCTGTGTCTGTGTCTGTGTCTGTGCATGGGTCTGTGTCTGTGTCTGTGTCTGTGTCTGTGCATGGGTCTGTGTCTGTGTCTGTGTCTGTGTCTGTGTCTGCGTCTGTGCATGTGTCTGTGTCTGTGTCTGTGTCTGTGTCGGTGCATGTGTCTGTGTCTGTGTCTGTGTCTGTGTCTGAGTCTGTGCATGTGTCTGTGTCTGTGTCTGTGCATGGGTCTGTGCCTGTGTCTGTGTCTGCGTCTGTGTCTGTGTCTGTGTCTGTGTCTGTGTCTGTGTCTGTGCATGTGTCTGTGTCTGTGCATGTGTCTGTGTCTGTGTCTGTGCCTGAGTCTGTGCATGTGTCTGTGTCCGTGTCTGTGTCTGAGTCTGTGTCTGAGTCTGTGCATGTGTCTGTGTCTGTGTCTGTGCATGGGTCTGTGCCTGTGTCTGTGTCTGTGTCTGTGTCTGTGTCTGTGCATGGGTCTGTGCATGTGTCTGAGTCTGTGTCTGAGTCTGTGCATGTGTCTGTGTCTCTGTCTGTGTCTGTGTCTGAGTCTGAGTCTGTGTCTGAGTCTGTGCATGTGTCTGTGTCTGTGTCTGTGTCTGTACATGGGTCTGTGTCTGTGTCTGTACATGGGTCTGTGTCTGTGTCTGTGTCTGAGTCTGTGCATGTGTCTGAGTCTGTGCATGTGTCTGTGTCTGTGTCTGTGTCTGAGTCTGTGTCTGTGTCTGTGTCTGTGTCTGTGCATGTGTCTGAGTCTGTGTCTGAGTCTGTGTCTGTGTCTGAGTCTGTGTCTGTGTCTGTGCATGTGTCTGTGCCTGTGTCTGTGTCTGTGTCTGTGTCTGTGCATGGGTCTGTGTCTGTGTCTGTGTCTGTGCATGGGTCTGTGTCTGTGTCTGTGTCTGTGTCTGAGTCTGTGCATGTGTCTGTGTCTGTGTCTGTGCATGGGTCTGTGTCTGTGTCTGTGCATGTGTCTGTGTCTGTGTCTGTGCATGGGTCTGTGTCTGTGTCTGTGTCTGTGTCTGTGCATGGGTCTGTGTCTGTGTCTGTGTCTGTGTCTGTGTCTGTGCTTGTGCATGTGTCTGTGTCTGTGTCTGAGTCTGTGCATGTGTCTGTGTCTGTGTCTGTGCATGGGTCTGTGTCTGTGTCTGTGTCTGTGTCGGTGCATGTGTCTGTGTCTGTGTCTGTGCCTGTGTCTGCGCATGTGTCAGTGTCTGTGCCTGTGTCTGTGTCTGTGCCTGTGTCCGCGCATGTGTCTGTGCCTGTGTCTGTGTCTGTGTCAGTGTCAGTGTCTGTGTCTGTGCATGTGTCTGTGCATGTGTCAGTGTCTGTGTCTGTGCATGTGCCTGTGTCTGTGTCTGTGCATGTGTCAGTGTCAGTGTCTGTGCATGTGTCTGTGTCTGTGTATGTGTCTGTGTATGTGTCTGTGTCTGTGTCTGTGTCTGTATCTGTGTCTGTGTCTGTGCATGGGTCTGTGCATGTGTCTGTGTCTGTGCATGTGCATGTGCATGTGTCTGTGTCTGTGTCTGTGTCTGTGTCTGTGCATGTGTCAGTGTCTGTGTCTGTGCATGTGTCAGTGTCTGTGTCTGTGCATGTGTCTGTGTCTGTGTCTGTGCATGTGTCTGGGTCTGTGTCTGTGTCTGTGTCTGTGTGTGTGCATGTGTCCGTGCATGTGCCTGTGTCTGTGTCTGTGTCTGTGTCTGTGTCTGTGCATGGGTCTGTGCATGTGTCTGTGTCTGTGCATGTGTCTGTGTCTGTGTCTGTGTCTGTGCATGTGTCTGTGCATGTGCATGTGTCTGTGCATGTGTCTGTGCATGTGCATGTGTCTGTGCCTGTGTCTGTGTCTGTGCATGTGTCTGTGTCTGTGGCTGTGTCTGTGTCTGTGCATGTGCATGCGCATGTGTCTGTGTCTGTGTCTGTGTCTGCGCATGTGTCTGTGTCTGTGTCTGTGCATGTGTCGGTGTCTGTGTCTGTGCATGTGTCTGTGCATGTGTCAGTGTCTGTGCCTGTGCATGTGTCTGTGTCTGTGTCTGTGCATGGGTCTGTGCATGTGTCTGTGTCTGTGTCTGTGCATGTGTCTGTGTCTGCGTCTGTGCATGTGTCTGGGTCTGTGTCTGTGTCTGTGTCTGTGTGTGTGCATGTGTCCGTGCATGTGCCTGTGTATGTGTCTGTGTCTGTGTCTGTGTCTGTGCATGGGTCTGCGCATGTGTCTGTGTCTGTGCATGTGTCTGTGTCTGTGTCTGTGCATGTGCATGTGTCTGTGCATGTGTCTGTGCATGTGCATGTGCATGTGTCTGTGTCTGTGCCTGTGTCTGGGTCTGTGGCTGTGTCTGTGTCTGTGCATGTGCATGTGCATGTGCCTGTGTCTGTGTCTGTGTCTGTGTCTGCGCATGTGTCTGTGTCTGTGCATGTGTCTGTGTCTGTGTCTGTGTCTGTGCGATACATTGAGGGCATCTCATCCCATCCTTTCAGATGTTGGATTGTGTCTGTGTCTGTGCCTGTGTCTGTGTCTGCGTCTGTGCGATACATTGAGGGCATCTCATCTCATCCTTTCAGATGTTGGATTGTGTCTGTGTCTGTGCCTGTGTCTGTGTCTGTGTCTGTGCATGTGTCTGTGCATGTGTCTGTGTCTGTGTCTGTGCGATACATTGAGGGCATCTCATCCTTTCAGATGTTGGATTGTGCCTGCGCATGTGTCTGTGCCTGTGCATGTGTCTGTGTCTGTGCCTGTGTCTGTGTCTGTGTCTGTGCGATACATTGAGGGCATCTCATCCTTTCAGATGTTGGATTGTGTCTGTGTCTGTGCCTGTGTCTGTGTCTGTGTCTGTGCATGTGTCTGTGCATGTGCATGTGTCTGTGTCTGTGTCTGTGTCTGTGCATGTGGCTGGGTCTGTGCATGTGCCTGTGCCTGTGTCTGTGTCTGTGTCTGTGCATGTGTCTGGGTCTGTGCATGTGCATGTGTCTGTGTCTGTGCACGTGTCTGTGTCTGTGCATGTGCATCTGTCTCTGTGTCTGTGCATGTGCCTGTGTCTGTGTCTGTGCATGTGTCTGGGTCTGTGTCTGTGTCTGTGTCTGTGCATGTGCATGTATCTGTGTCTGTCTGTGCATGTCTCTGTGTCTGTGCATGTGCCTGTGCATGTGTCTGTGTCTGTGTCTGTGCATGTGTCTGTGTCTGTGTCTGTGTCTGTCTGTGCATGTGTCTGTGTCTGTGCATGTGCATGTGTCTGTGTCTGTGTCTGTGCCTGCGCATGTGCCTGTGTCTGTGTCTGTGTCTGCGTCTGTGTCTGTGTCTGTGTCTGTGTCTGTGTCTGTGTCTGTGTCTGTGCCTGTGTCTGTGCATGTGTCTGTGTCTGTGCATGTGTCTGTGTGTGTGTCTGTGCCTGAGTCTGTGCATGTGTCTGTGTCCGTGTCTGTGTCTTAGTCTGTGTCTGAGTCTGTGCATGTGTCTGTGTCTGTGTCTGTGCGTGGGTCTGTGCCTGTGTCTGTGTCTGTGTCTGTGTCTGTGTCTGTGCATGGGTCTGTGCATGTGTCTGAGTCTGTGTCTGAGTCTGTGCATGTGTCTGTGTCTGTGTCTGTGTCTGTGTCTGAGTCTGAGTCTGTGTCTGAGTCTGTGCATGTGTCTGTGTCTGTGTCTGTGTCTGTACATGGGTCTGTGTCTGTGTCTGTACATGGGTCTGTGTCTGTGTCTGTGTCTGAGTCTGTGCATGTGTCTGAGTCTGTGCATGTGTCTGTGTCTGTGTCTGTGTCTGAGTCTGTGTCTGTGTCTGTGTCTGTGTCTGTGCATGTGTCTGAGTCTGTGCCTGAGTCTGTGTCTGTGTCTGAGTCTGTGTCTGTGTCTGTGCATGTGTCTGTGCCTGTGTCTGTGTCTGTGTCTGTGTCTGTGCATGGGTCTGTGTCTGTGTCTGTGTCTGTGCATGGGTCTGTGTCTGTGTCTGTGTCTGAGTCTGTGCATGTGTCTGTGTCTGTGTCTGTGCATGGGTCTGTGTCTGTGTCTGTGCATGTGTCTGTGTCTGTGTCTGTGCATGGGTCTGTGTCTGTGTCTGTGTCTGTGTCTGTGCATGGGTCTGTGTCTGTGTCTGTGTCTGTGTCTGTGCTTGTGCATGTGTCTGTGTCTGTGTCTGAGTCTGTGCATGTGTCTGTGTCTGTGTCTGTGCATGGGTCTGTGTCTGTGTCTGTGTCTGTGTCGGTGCATGTGTCTGTGTCTGTGTCTGTGCCTGTGTCTGCGCATGTGTCAGTGTCTGTGCCTGTGTCTGTGTCTGTGCCTGTGTCCGCGCATGTGTCTGTGCCTGTGTCTGTGTCTGTGTCTGTGTCAGTGTCTGTGTCTGTGCATGTGTCTGTGCATGTGTCAGTGTCTGTGTCTGTGCATGTGCCTGTGTCTGTGTCTGTGCATGTGTCAGTGTCAGTGTCTGTGCATGTGTCTGTGTCTGTGTATGTGTCTGTGTATGTGTCTGTGTCTGTGTCTGTGTCTGTATCTGTGTCTGTGTCTGTGCATGGGTCTGTGCATGTGTCTGTGTCTGTGCATGTGCATGTGCATGTGTCTGTGTCTGTGTCTGTGTCTGTGTCTGTGTCTGTGTCTGTGCATGTGTCAGTGTCTGTGTCTGTGCGTGTGTCAGTGTCTGTGTCTGTGCATGTGTCTGTGTCTGTGTCTGTGCATGTGTCTGGGTCTGTGTCTGTGTCTGTGTCTGTGTGTGTGCATGTGTCCGTGCATGTGCCTGTGTCTGTGTCTGTGTCTGTGTCTGTGTCTGTGCATGGGTCTGTGCATGTGTCTGTGTCTGTGCATGTGTCTGTGTCTGTGTCTGTGTCTGTGCATGTGTCTGTGCATGTGCATGTGTCTGTGCATGTGTCTGTGCATGTGCATGTGTCTGTGCCTGTGTCTGTGTCTGTGCATGTGTCTGTGTCTGTGGCTGTGTCTGTGTCTGTGCGTGTGCATGTGCATGTGTCTGTGTCTGTGTCTGTGTCTGCGCATGTGTCTGTGTCTGTGTCTGTGCATGTGTCGGTGTCTGTGTCTGTGCATGTGTCTGTGCATGTGTCAGTGTCTGTGCCTGTGCATGTGTCTGTGTCTGTGTCTGTGCATGGGTCTGTGCATGTGTCTGTGTCTGTGTCTGTGCATGTGTCTGTGTCTGCGTCTGTGCATGTGTCTGGGTCTGTGTCTGTGTCTGTGTCTGTGTGTGTGCATGTGTCCGTGCATGTGCCTGTGTATGTGTCTGTGTCTGTGTCTGTGTCTGTGCATGGGTCTGCGCATGTGTCTGTGTCTGTGCATGTGTCTGTGTCTGTGTCTGTGCATGTGCATGTGTCTGTGCATGTGTCTGTGCATGTGCATGTGCATGTGTCTGTGTCTGTGCCTGTGTCTGGGTCTGTGGCTGTGTCTGTGTCTGTGCATGTGCATGTGCATGTGCCTGTGTCTGTGTCTGTGTCTGTGTCTGCGCATGTGTCTGTGTCTGTGCATGTGTCTGTGTCTGTGTCTGTGTCTGTGCGATACATTGAGGGCATCTCATCCCATCCTTTCAGATGTTGGATTGTGTCTGTGTCTGTGCCTGTGTCTGTGTCTGCGTCTGTGCGATACATTGAGGGCATCTCATCTCATCCTTTCAGATGTTGGATTGTGTCTGTGTCTGTGCCTGTGTCTGTGTCTGTGTCTGTGCATGTGTCTGTGCATGTGTCTGTGTCTGTGTCTGTGCGATACATTGAGGGCATCTCATCCTTTCAGATGTTGGATTGTGCCTGCGCATGTGTCTGTGCCTGTGCATGTGTCTGTGTCTGTGCCTGTGTCTGTGTCTGTGTCTGTGCGATACATTGAGGGCATCTCATCCTTTCAGATGTTGGATTGTGTCTGTGTCTGTGTCTGTGTCTGTGCATGTGTCTGTGCATGTGCATGTGTCTGTGTCTGTGTCTGTGTCTGTGCATGTGGCTGGGTCTGTGCATGTGCCTGTGCCTGTGTCTGTGTCTGTGTCTGTGCATGTGTCTGGGTCTGTGCATGTGCATGTGTCTGTGTCTGTGCACGTGTCTGTGTCTGTGCATGTGCATCTGTCTCTGTGTCTGTGCATGTGCCTGTGTCTGTGTCTGTGCATGTGTCTGGGTCTGTGTCTGTGTCTGTGTCTGTGCATGTGCATGTATCTGTGTCTGTCTGTGCATGTCTCTGTGTCTGTGCATGTGCCTGTGCATGTGTCTGTGTCTGTGTCTGTGCATGTGTCTGTGTCTGTGTCTGTGTCTGTCTGTCTGTGCATGTGTCTGTGTCTGTGCATGTGCATGTGTCTGTGTCTGTGTCTGTGTCTGTGCCTGCGCATGTGCCTGTGTCTGTGCGTGTGTCTGTGTCTGTGTCTGTGTCTGTGTCTGTGTCTGTGCGTGTGTCTGTGTCTGTGCATGTGTCTGGGTCTGTGTCTGGGTCTGTGTCTGGGTCTGTGTCTGTGCATGTGTCTGTGTCTGTGCATGTGTCTGTGCATGTGTCTGTGTCTGTGTATGTGCATGTGTCTGTGTCTGTGCATGTGTCTGTGTCTGTGTCTGTGCATGTTTCTGTGTCTGTGCCTGTGTCTGTGCATGTGTCTGTGTCTGTGCATGTGTCTGTGTCTGTGTCTGTGTCTGTGTCTGTGCATGTTTCTGCGTCTGTGTCTGTGTCTGTGTCTGTGCATGTGTCTGTGCATGTGCCTGTACATGTGTCTGTGCCTGTGTCTGTGTCTGTGCATGTGTCTGTGTCTGTGTCTGTGTCTGCGCATGTGTCTGTGCCTGTGTCTGTGTCTGTGCATGTGCCTGTGCATGTGTCTGTGTCTGTACATATGTATGTGTCTGTGTCTGTGCATGTGTCTGTGTCTGTGTCTGTGCATGTTTCTGTGTCTGTGTCTGTGTCTCTGCATGTGTCTGTGTCTGTGCATGTGTCTGTGTCTGTGCATGTGCCTGTGCATGTGTCTGTGCATGTGTCTGTGCCTGTGTCTGTGCCTGTGCATGTGTCTGTGCCTGTGTCTGCGGCTGTGTCTGTGCATGTGTCTGTGTCTGTGTTTGTGTCTGTGTCTGTGTCTGTGCATGCGTCTGTGTCTGTGTCTGTGCATGTGTCTGTGTCTGTGCATGTGTCTGTGTCTGTGTCTGTGCGATACATTGAGGGCATCCCATCCTTTCAGATGTTGGATTGTGTCTGTGTCTGTGCCTGTGCATGTGTCTGTGTCTGTGCATGTGTCTGTGTCTGTGTCTGTGTCTGTGTCTGTGCGATACATTGAGGGCATCCCATCCTTTCAGATGTTGGATTGTGTCTGTGTCTGTGCCTGTGCATGTGTCTGTGTCTGTGCATGTGTCTGTGTCTGTGCATGTGTCTGTGTCTGTGTCTGTGCACGTGCATGTGTCTGTGCCTGCGTCTGTGTCTATGTCTGTGCATGTGTCTGTGCCTGTGTCTGTGTCTGTGTCTGTGTCTGTGCATGTGTCTGTGTCTGTGCATGTGTCTGTGTCTGTGTCTGTGCATGTGTCTGTGTCTGTGCATGTGTCTGTGTCTGTGTCTGTGCCTGTGCACGTGTCTGTGCCTGTGCATGTGCCTGCGTCTGTGTCTGTGCATGTGTCTATGTCTGTGTCTGTGTCTGTGCATGTGTCTGTGTCTGTGCATGTGTCTGTGTCTGTGTCTGTGTCTGTGCGATACATTGAGGGCATCTCATCCCATCCTTTCAGATGTTGGATTGTGTCTGTGTCTGTGCCTGTGTCTGTGTCTGCGTCTGTGCGATACATTGAGGGCATCTCATCTCATCCTTTCAGATGGGATTGTGTCTGTGTCTGTGCCTGTGTCTGTGTCTGTGTCTGTGCGATCTCATCTCATCCTTTCAGATGTTGGATTGTGTCTGTGTCTGTGCCTGTGTCTGTGTCTGTGCGATACATTGAGGGCATCTCATCTCATCCTTTCAGATGTTGGATTGTGTCTGTGCCTGTGTCTGTGTCTGTGTCTGTGCGATACATTGAGGGCATCTCATCTCATCCTTTCAGATGTTGGATTGTGTCTGTGTCTGTGCCTGTGTCTGTGTCTGTGTCTGTGCATGTGTCTGTGCATGTGTCTGTGTCTGTGTCTGTGCGATACATTGAGGGCATCTCATCCATCCTTTCAGATGTTGGATTGTGCCTGTGCGTGTGTCTGTGCCTGTGCATGTGTCTGTGTCTGTGCCTGTGTCTGTGTCTGTGTCTGTGTCTGTGTCTGTGTGTCTGATACATTGAGGGCATCTCATCCTTTCAGATGTTGGATTGTGTCTGTGTCTGTGCATGTGTCTGTGTCTGTGCCTGTGTCTGTGTCTGTGTCTGTGTCTGTGCGATACATTGAGGGCATCTCATCCGTTCAGATGTTGGATTGTGTCTGTGTCTGTGCATGTGTCTGTGTCTGTGTCTGTGCCTGTGTCTGTGCCTGTGTCTGTGTCTGTGTCTGTGCGATACATTGAGGGCATCTCATCCTTTCAGATGTTGGATTGTGTCTAGCGAAGCGTTTAACATCACACATATGCAGGTGCTTTTAAAAAGGCCCTCATCCGTTACACCTGGAGGTTTTTTAGCTGATTTAACCCCTAGTTTACCAGGGAAGTCAACTGAGAACACATTCTCATTTACAGCAACGACCTGGGGAATAGTAACAGGACGAGAGGAAGTGGGATGAATGAGCCAGTGTGTGTGTGTGTGGACGTGTTTAACTATTCTTGTGGGGACCAGTAGAAGAAGGGGGGCAGGGAGGAATGGGGAGCAGGGAGGAGTAGGGGGAGGGGGAGCAGGGAGGAGGGGGAGCAGGGAGGAGCAGGGAGGAGGGGGAGCAGTGGGGAATGGGGAGCAGGGAGGAGCAGGGAGGAGGGGGAGCAGGGAGGAGGGGGAGCAGGGACGAATGGGGAGCAGGGAGGAGCAGGGAGGAGGGGGAGCAGAGAGGAGGGGGAGCAGGGAGGAGCAGGGAGGAGGGGGAGCAGGGAGGAGAGAGGGAGCAGGGAGGAGGGGGAGCAGGGAGGAGGGAGGAGCAGGGAGGAGGGGGAGTAGGGAGGAGGGGGAGCAGGTGGTAGGGGGAGCAGGCAGTAGGGGGAGCAGGGAGGAGGGGGAGCAGGGAGTAGGGGGAGCAGGGAATAGGGGGAGCAGGGAGGAGGGGGAGCAGGGAGTAGGGGGAGCAGGGAGGAATGGGCGCAGGGAGGAGGGGGAGCAGGGAGGAGGGGGAGCAGGGAGGAGGGAGGAGCAGGGAGGAGGGGGGGAGCAGGTAGGGGGGGGGAGGGAGGAAGGGGGAGAGGGAGGGGGAGCAGGGGGAGGAAGGAGGGGGTGAGGGAGGAAGGGGTGCAGGGAGGAGGGGGAGAAGGGAGGAGGGGGAGGAAGGAAGGGGGAGCAGGTAGGAATGGGTGCAGGGAGGAGGGGGAGAAGGGAGGAGGGAGGAGCACGGAGGAGTGGGGAGCAGGGAAAGGTGGAAAGAGGGGGGGCAGAGAGGAGGGGGTAGAAGGCAGGAGGGAGGAGCAGAGGGAGGGAGAAACAAGAGACAGCAACCATAGCTGCCATAGCTAGGTTATTTATCATTCATTGCTATCCGGGATCCTTGGGATGTCCCTACCCTAACCCTTCACGGGATGTCCCTACCCCAACACCCAATGAAATAGCAGCGCGCCAAATTCAAAAAACTGAAAAACTCATAATAATAATAATTAAAAAATCATACAAGTGTTATACATCTGTTTAAAGATGAACTTCTTGTTAATCCAGCCACAGTGTCAGATTTCAAAAAGGCTTTACAGCGAAAGCCAACCATGTGACTATCTGAGGACAGCACCCCATCAAACAAACACATGACAATCATATTTCAACTCGCCAGGTGCGACACAGAACTCAGAATTAACAATATAATTAATTCCTTACCTTTGAAGATCTTCTTCTGTTGGCACTCCAAAATGTCCCATAAACATCACAAATGGTCCTTTTGTTTGATTAATTCTGTCGTTACATCCCCAAAATGTCAATTTATTTAGCGCGTTTGATCCAGATATACACTGGTTCCAACTTGCGCAACATGACTACAAATTCTCTAATAAGTTATCTGTAAACTTTCAAACATTTCAAACAACTTTCCAAATCCAACTTTAGGTATTTTTAAACGTAAATTATCGATCAAGTTTAAGACGGAATAAACTGTGTTCAATACCGGACGAAAACAACGTGGAGCAAGCTTTCAGGTCGTGCGCACCAACCACAACAGTACACTAGACTGGACCCTCATTCTGAACAGCCCTACTTCTTCATTTCACAAAGGAAAAACATCAACCAATTTCTAAGGACTGTTGGCATCTAGTGGAAGCAAGAGGAACTGCAAGCAAGTGCCTTAGAAATCTAGATCCACATAGAAATTTCATTGAAAAGAGAGTGACCTCAAAAAAATACAAATTCCTGGATGGTTTGTCCTCTGGGTTTCGCCTGCCAAATAAGTTATGTTATACTCACAGACATAATTTTAACAGTTTTAGAAACCTTCAAGTTTTTTCTATCCAAATCTATATTATATGCATGTCCTAGCTTCTGGGCCTGAGTAGCAGTTTACTTTGGGCACACTTTTCATCTGGTGCCCCCTAGCCTTAAAAAGTAAAAAATGTAGCTTCAATGGATCCCAGATAGAACGGTCCTTATCATCCAATGTGATTACGTAGTAGCTGCCTTGACTGCGTTAGACCGAGGGACGCTAGTTAAGCTAGCTGGCAAGGCTAATTGAGGCTGCATGCTCTTTCCCATCCTACATTTACAAACAACAACAAGTCCATTCAGAATATGTTGACTCTTGGTTGTTGTAGCCTATCCTTCTCCTTTAACTTTTAATTCAGACATTTTAATGCCATCTTCCCATTGATTAGATATCTCCTGATGTTTGCCCCAAGGCTCTATGACTGTAGCCTATTGCCCCTTTGATGACTGGCCTACAAGCTACACACACCACCCTCCACTCTGGTGAAAAGATTTGTACG
>NC_056453.1:42970732-42978232 GCF_018296145.1 Oncorhynchus tshawytscha
GGGAATGTGAGTGTGTGTGTGTGTGTGTGTGTGTGTGTGTGTGTGTGTGTGTGTGTGTGTGCACCTCCTTTGTTCTTGTATAGACAATTCATTTCATTTTCTTTCATCTTTAACACAAAACAAAATAAAATGCAAATACAACATTCAAAAATCAAATAAATGAATTGTTTCCTGATAAATGATCTGATATTTAATGGCCATGATATTCTTTAATGTTCCCTTAAGGAAAACATATCTTCATGTCTTTTTGTAGTTTTCTCTAGCCGGTGTTTCAGGACCAGCCTTGACACAGACACATTATTTAAACAAAAAAGTTTTCAATTCTGTCTCGTTAATCCCTCTGATATCAGACTTGTCACTCAACAGAAACAGTCTTGAGGACCTTGGCACATGGACGCCAAGGTCGCTTCTCATGAATGACAACAACGACTTAAATGAAGAATCCCTACCGTTGACCAATCACTGACGAAGGGGCGTAGACTCCGGCTCCAAACTTCAGCTTGCCCCTCCCCACCCCCCAAAAAAATGTTGTGTGCCCAAAGAACCCGAACGAACAACCAACAACAAAAACCGTCACAAAATGTTGATCTTAATATATGCAGAAACTCTACCGAACTGTTTCGGATGAGAAGCATGCAGACGGCTAAGGCTTTGTCCCATGGGGGGCACAACCGGGCATTCCCACAGGGCATTCCCACAGGGCATTCCCACAGGGCATTCCCACAGGGCATTCCCACAGGGCATGGAGGAGAGTTCCTTTTGCCACATCACACAACATCCTGTGACAAACCCCTTTTCCATGTAACTCAGGTAACAGGATCAGATTGAGGCTGGGATTAACATGTAACTCAGGTAACAGGATCGGATTGAGGCTGGGATTAACATGTAACTCAGGTAACAGGATCAGATTGAGACTGGGATTAACATGTAACTCAGATAACAGGATCGGATTGAGGCTGGGATTAACATGTAACTCAGATAACAGGATCGGATTGAGGCTGGGATTAACATGTAACTCAGATATCAGGATCGGATTGAGGCTGGGATTAACATGTAACTCAGGTAACAGGATCGGATTGAGGCTGGGATTAACATGTAACTCAGGTAACAGGATCGGATTGAGGCTGGGATTAACATGTAACTCAGATAACAGGATCGGATTGAGGCTGGGATTAACATGTAACTCAGGTAACAGGATCGGATTGAGGCTGGGATTAACATGTAACTCAGGTAACAGGATCGGATTGCACAGTTGTCACAAATTGCTGTAATTTAGTCCATAGATCATATGAGGATTTGTCCCAAATGGCCCCCTGTATAGAGCACCTCATTTTGAGTGGTTGTTTTTATCAAATTCACAACTAAACCACAGACCACTGAGAAGAGTTATCTGTCCAGGCACCCGGACAGCCTCAGAGTGTTTCAGGTTCAATTAAACCTCCGGGTTCAGATGAGTCTTGAGTTAATTACGAGTTCTCCAAGTGCTCAAAACGTGAAAATGGCATCCATCCTTTTATATAGTGCAATAGTTATGATCAGGGCCCATAGGAACGTAACTCTTGAGGGATTAGGGTCCCATTTGGCACGCAGCCTGAGTTTATACGAGTGTTCCAACTACTCAAACAGAGGCAGTCACAGCTGACACAAAGGATGTTTTAAACAAGGAGAGAAGTACTGTGATGCAAACCAGTAGAGGTGCATCACTCACACAGGTCAATACGGTCTTTCACTGACAATTAACCAATCAGAGGACAACCTGTCAGGGAGCATACACTGTGTGGAAAACAAGCAGGAAGGATGGAATAACGGTGAATGGTGAAAACCAGGATAAATGGGAACGCTGTGAGGAAAAACCCTGCTATGAATCCCAGCTCTGTCTCTCCCTTTTTAAATCTCAACTGTCATCTCAAGAGGAAGGTGAGTGAGGAGGAACGTCGCTTAAAATAACAGATCCAGCCTGCAATTCCCTGTGAAGATCCTTTGGAGAAATGCTCCATTGAAAGAAAGAGAGCCGTCATGCAGTGCCTAGACATGATCTTATGTTTATTGCAAATGTAGAGAATGGAGGAGGGCTGAGAGTGAGGAGTAGAGAGGGGGTAGGGGTAGAGGGGGGGGGGTGAGAGTGAGGAGTAGAGAGGGGGTAGGGGTAGAGAGGGGGGTGAGAGTGAGGAGTAGAGAGGGGGTAGAGAGGGGGTAGAGAGGGGAGGGAGAGGTAGAGAGGGGAGGAGGGCTGAGAGTGAGGAGTAGAGAGGGGGGTAGGGGTAGAGAGGGGGGTAGAGAGGGGGAGAGAAGGGAGGAGGGCTGAGAGTGAGGAGTAGAGGGGGAGGGAGGGGTAGAGAAGGGAGGGAGGGGTGAGAGGGGTAGAGGTAGAGAAGGGAGGGAGGGGTAGAGAAGGGAGGGAGGGTTAGAGAGGGGAGGGAGGGGTAGAGAGGGGAGGGAGGGGTAGAGAGGGGGAGAGGGGAGGGAGGGGTAGAGGGAGGAGGGGTAGAGAAGGGAGGGATGGGTAGAGAGGGGAGGGAGGGGTAGAGAAGGAGGGGGGGTAGAGGTAGAGAAGGGAGGGAGGGGTAGAGAAGGGAGGGAGAGGTAGAGAAGGGAGGGAGGGGTAGAGAAGGGAGGGAGGGTTTAGAGAGGGAGGGAGGGGGGGCAGAGAGGGAGGGAGGGAGGGAGGGGTAGAGAGGGAGGGGAGGGAGGGGTAGAGAGGGGGAGGGGTAGAGAGAGAGGGAGGGAGGAGAGGGGGTAGAGAAGGGAGGGAGGGGTAGAGAGAGAAGGGGGGAGGGGTAGAGGGGTAGAGAAGGGAGGGAGGGGTAGAGAGGGGTAGAGAGGGGAGGGAGGGGTAGGGGGTAGAGAAGGGGGGAGGGAGGGGTAGAGGGGGTAGAGAGGGGAGGGGGGTAGGGAGGGAGGGGTAGAGGTAGAGAAGGGAGGGAGGGAGGGGAGGGGTAGAGAGGGGTAGAAGGGAGGGAGGGGTAGAGGTAGGGAGGGAGGGGTAGAGAGGGGTAGAGAAGGGAGGGAGGGGTAGGGTAGAGAAGGGGGGTAGAGAGGGGAGGGAGGGGTAGGGGAGAAGGGAGGGAGGGGTAGAGAAGGGAGGGAGGGGTAGAGGTAGAGAAGGGAGGGAGGGGGTAGAGAAGGGAGGGAGGGGTAGAGGTAGGGGAGAGGGGTAGAGAGGGAGGGGTAGAGAGGGAGGGAGAAGGGAGGGAGGGGTAGGGAGGGGAGAGGGTAGGAGGGAGGGGGGGTAGAGAAGGGGGAGGGAGAGAGGGGGGGGAGGGGTAGAGGTAGAGAAGGGAGGGAGGGGTAGAGAAGGGAGGGAGGGGTAGAGAGTAGAGAAGGGGGAGGGGTAGAGGTAGAGAAGGGAGGGAGGAGGTTGAGGGGGTAGAGGTAGAGAGGGTAGGGGGAGGGAGGGGTAGAGAAGGGAGGGAGGGGTAGAGGGGGTAGAGGGGGGAGGGGTAGAGAGGTGTAGAGAGGGGAGGGAGGGTAGAGAAGGAGGGAGGGGTAGAGAGGAGAGAGGGAGGGAGGGGTAGAGAGGAGGGGGGAGGGAGGGGGAGAGGGAGGGGTAGAGGTAGAGAAGGGAGGGAGGGGTAGAGGGGGTAGAGAAGGGAGGGAGGGGTAGAGAAGGGAGGGAGGGGTAGAGGGGGTAGAGGTAGGGAGGGAGGGAGGGGTAGAGAGAGAGGGAGGGAGGGGTAGAGAGGGGCCAGAGGGTTAGAGAGGGATAGAGGGGCAGGGGAGGGAGGGGTAGAGAAGGGAGGGAGGGGTAGAGGGGAAGAGAGGGGAGGGAGGGGTAGAGAAGGGAGGGAGGGGTAGAGGGGGGGTAGAGAGGGGAGGGAGGGGTAGAAGTAGAGAAGGGAGGCAGGGGGTAGAGGTAGAGAAGGGGAGGGAGGGGTAGAGAGGGGTAGAGAGGGGAGGGAGGGGTAGAGAGGGGTAGAGAGGGGAGGCAGGGGTAGAGGTAGAGAAGGGAGGGAGGGGTAGAGAGGGGAGAGAGGGGAGGGAGGGGTAGAGGGGCAGAGAAGGGGGAAGGGAGGGAGGGGTAGAGAGGGGAGAGAGGGGTAGAGAGGGGTAGAGAGGGGAGAGGGAGGGGTAGAGAAGGGAGGGAGGGGTAGAGGGGGTAGAGAAGGGAGGGAGGGGTAGAAGGGAAGGGAGGGAGGGGAGGGAGGGGTAGAGGTAGAGAAGGGAGGGAGGGGTAGAGGTAGAGAAGGGAGGGAGGGGTAGAGGTAGAGGTAGAGAGGGTAGAGAGGGGAGGGAGGGGTAGAGAAGGGAGGGAGGGGTAGAGGGGGTAGAGAGGGGAGGGAGGGGTAGAGAGGGGAGGGAGCGGTAGAGAAGGGAGGGAGGGGTAGAGAGAGGTAGAGAGGGGAGGGAGGGGTAGAGAGGGGTAGAGAGGGAGGGAGCGGTAGAGGTAGAGAAGGGAGGGAGGGGTAGAGAGGGGTAGAGAGGGGTAGAGAGGGGAGGGAGGGGTAAAGAAGGGAGGGAGGGGTAGAGGTAGAGAAGGGAGGGAGTGGTAGAGAAGGGAGGGTGTGGTAGAGGTAGAGAAGGGAGGGAGGGGTAGAGAAGGGAGGGAGGGGTAGAGGTAGAGAAGGGAGGGAGGGGTAGAGGTAGAGAAGGGAGGGAGGGGTAGAAGTAGAGAAGGGAGGGAGGGGTAGAGCGGGGGTAGAGAGGGGAGGGAGGGGTAGAGGTAGAGAAGGGGGGAGGGGTAGAGAGGGGTAGAGAGGGGTAGAGAGGGGAGGGAGGGGTAGAGAGGGGTAGAGAGGGGAGGGAGGGGTAAAGAAGGGAGGGAGGGGTAGAGAGGGGTAGAGACGGGTAGAGAGGGGAGGGAGGGGTAGAGAAGGGAGGGAGGGGTAGAGAGGGGGGAGAGAGGGAGGGAGGGGTAGAGAGGGGTAGAGAGGGGAGGGAGGGGTAGAGAAGGGAGGGAGGGGTAGAGAGGGGTAGAGAGGGGAGGGAGGGGTAGAGTGGGGTAGAGATAGGAGGGAGGGGTAGAGAGGGGTAGAAAGGGGTAGAGGTAGAGAAGGGAGGGAGGGGTAGAGAGGGGTAGAGAGGGGTATAGGTAGAGAAGGGAGGGAGTGGTAGAGAAGGGAGGGAGGGGTAGAGAAGGGAGGGAGGGGTAGAGAGGGGTAGAGAGGGGAGGGAGGGGTAGAGAAGGGAGGGAGGGGTAGAGGTAGAGAAAGGAGAGGGATAGAGAAGGGAGAGAAAGACAGAGAGAGAGAAAAGAGAGATAGAAAGACAGAGAGAAAAAGAGGGAGAGAAAGACAGAGAGAGAGAAAAAGAGAGATAGAAAGACAGAGAGAAAAAGAGGGAGAGAAAGACAGAGAGAGAGAAAAAGAGAGATAGAAAGACAGAGAGAAAAAGAGGGAGAGAAAGACAGAGAGAGAGAAAAAGAGAGATAGAAAGACAGAGAGAAAAAGAGGGAGAGAAAGACAGAGAGAGAGAAAAAGAGGGAGAGAAAGACAGAGAGAGAGAAAAAGAGGGAGAGAAAGACAGACAGAGAGAAAAAGAGGGAGAGAAAAGTAGAGCACAGTCTTAGAAAGCATATAAAAATGTGATCTGATAACAGGAACCTGATTTGTTCCTCCGCTGTAAAATAACAGTCAATTTAACTGCTGTTTCCAAGACCCATGAATAGAGACTTACTGGATTACAGGAGATATGGAAACATAGACATTTAGCTAGTGTTTCAAATTAATATATGGCACAGGGCTTCTATTCCCTCGTGGAAGGAGAGGGAGGGAGGGAGGGAGGGAGGGAGGGAGGGAGGGAGGGAGGGAGGGAGGGAGGGAGGGAGGGAGGGAGGGAGGGAGGGAGGGAGGGAGGGAGGGAGGGAGGGAGCTCCTCAAAACAACATATAAAATAACACTAAAATAGATACCCCAATGAGAAATAAAATAGAACCCAGATGAGGGATTCACACAGTCTAATTCACACAGTCTAATTCATATTGTCTAATTCACACAGTCTAATTCACACAGTCTAATTCACACAGTCTAATTCACACAGTCTAATTCATATTGTCTAATTCACACAGTCTAATTCACACAGTCTAATTCACACAGTCTAATTCACACAGTCTAATTCATATTGTCTAATTCATATTGTCTAATTCATATTGTCTAATTCATATTGTCTAATTCACACAGTCTAATTCACACAGTCTAATTCACACAGTCTAATTCATATTGTCTAATTCACACAGTCTAATTCACACAGTCTAATTCACACAGTCTAATTCACACAGTCTAATTCATATTGTCTAATTCATATTGTCTAATTCATATTGTCTAATTCATATTGTCTAATTCACACAGTCTAATTCACACAGTCTAATTCATATTGTCTAATTCATATTGTCTAATTCATATTGTCTAATTCATATTGTCTAATTCACACAGTCTAATTCACACAGTCTAATTCATATTGTCTAATTCACACAGTCTAATTCACACAGTCTAATTCACACAGTCTAATTCACACAGTCTAATTCATATTGTCTAATTCATATTGTCTAATTCATATTGTCTAATTCACACAGTCTAATTCACACAGTCTAATTCACACAGTCTAATTCACACAGTCTAATTCACACAGTCTAATTCACACAGTCTAATTCATATTGTCTAATTCATATTGTCTAATTCACACAGTCTAATTCATATTGTCTAATTCACACAGTCTAATTCATATTGTCTAATTCATATTGTCTAATTCATATTGTCTAATTCACACAGTCTAATTCATATTGTCTAATTCATATTGTCTAATTCACATTGTCTAATTCACACAGTCTAATTCATATTGTCTAATTCACACAGTCTTATTCATATTGTCTAATTCATATTGTCTAATTCACACAGTCTAATTCATATTGTCTAATTCATATTGTCTAATTCACACAGTCTAATTCATATTGTCTAATTCACACAGTCTAATTCATATTGTCTAATTCACACAGTCTAATTCATATTGTCTAATTCACACAGTCTAATTCATATTGTCTAATTCACACAGTCTAATTCACACAGTCTAATTCATATTGTCTAATTCATATTGTCTAATTCATATTGTCTAATTCATATTGTCTAATTCACACAGTCTAATTCACACAGTCTAATTCACACAGTCTAATTCACACAGTCTAATTCATATTGTCTAATTCATATTGTCTAATTCATATTGTCTAATTCATGCAGTCTAATTCAGACAATCTAATTCATACAGTCTAATTCATACAGTCTCATTCATACAGTCTAATTCATGCAGTCCAATTCATACAGTCTAATTCATACAGTCTAATTCATACAGTCTAATTCATACAGTCTAGTTCATGCAGTCTAATTCAGACAATCTAATTCATACAGTCTAATTCATACAGTCTCATTCATACAGTCTAATTCATACAGTCTAATTCATACAGTCTAATTCATACAGTCTAATTCATACAGTCTAATTCATACAGTCTCATTCATACAGTCTAATTCATACAGTCTAATTCATACAGTCCACCATTATTTGTCCACTCCAAAA
>NC_056453.1:42985732-42988232 GCF_018296145.1 Oncorhynchus tshawytscha
TGAAAAACACAACATTGGGGTTATAAAGGGTTGCCAAACCCAGACAAACCCAGACAAACCCAGACAAACCCAAACAAACCCAGACAAACCCAGACATACGGTCACATTCATATATTGACACACAAGTCAGAGAAATTCTTTCCCTTCCAAATTCAACTTTGATACCTCTACACATCAAATTAATAAAAAAAATGTTAGTTTATGACAACGGTCACCAACCTCGACAATCTGCTTGATCACCAACATATACGTAGAAAACCTATCAATAAACACTTACGTTCCTATTAATTTTAAAATGTGTTTTGTGCTGTTGGTGGCAGGTGCGCTTGATTCAGCAGCTCTAGCGCCACGAAGACAAAGTGTTCCCGATGTTGAACCATTTAATGTGTCTGAAGTTAGAACTCCACCTACCCAGCAGGCTCAGAGAGCAAATCAAGTGCACCTACAGGCCTACCGCTGGCCAAATCAGATAGCTCAGATCAACGTGTCTGTCTGCACAGTTTCCTGGAGCCATTGACTGAAAAAAAGAAACCTGGAACACACATCAATGTTGATGCTGTGAGATTTCAACATTTTTACAACTATGACTAGAGAGAGACTCAACAAATAAAGCAAAATACTGCTGCTCATTAATTATTTGTTACTTTTATTTTCACATTTTTGTTATGAATCTACTTTTTTACTTGACACAATTTTTTTCTCAAAACGTCTTAAAGTATTGTTGGTTAAGGGCTTGTAAGTAAGCATGTTCACTGTGAGGCATTTGACAACAAAAAAACTATTGCTTTGATTTGATTTGATTCACTGCGGCTACAACCAACACTGCACATCACAATGAATGAGTAGCCTGTAGCAAAGTGTCTCCATATTACGTTGTATTATTAGGGGCTTTTATATATATATCGAGTAATTCTTTCACTTCATCTGGACAACGGATGAACAACATGAATTGAGGCAGAAATAAGGCAGCGAGCCGACAGCCATCAGCTGGACGACAGTGTCCCCTTTTTCTAAGCTCGGGGAGGGAGAGCGGCGGGGAAGGTGAGTCGGGTAGGAGGCCGCTCCCTCTGTCCCCTCAGACTGGCCATCAGATGCACGCCATCAGTTCAGTCAAATAAAATAAAAAGCTAATCATTACGCTCACTCAGCTGTGCCTCACAAGTAATAAAACAAATTATATTACCAGTGTGATCATGTACCTATATTTTGTAAATCTAATTTCTAAATGGTATGAGAAGAACAACATTGGAAGGGCAATTCAAGCAGAGCCAATATGCAGAGATAATGTATTGGGCCTATAGCCTACTGCACAACCCTCGTTGTTACAGAACTGTTTTTAATTGGTTAATGTTGCACAGGCTTATGTTTTTTAAGTAACGTTTTAAACAATCTAAACAGTAGATCTCAGCATGCATCTTGAACTCAGAAAAGGGTTGGTGATTTATGAGGTCAGAATACTGTCTGTAATGCTCCGGGAGTCGTGGGTGTGGAGTCAAATGCAGGAGACAGAGAGTTCAATGCTGTGCGTCTTATAATGGCACCAACGCACCACAGGGTGCTCACAAAAGTACGTTCCCAAACACAGGGAATCAAAATGTACAATGGAAAAATCACGACCAGGCAAAAACACGTACCTCTACAACAGAGCCGAAGGTTACATAGAAATAATCCCGCACAACAACCAGGCGGGCCGGCTGTCTAATAAAGACAAACTAATTAAGCATACACAGGTGCTACCACTAAACATACAAGGAGGGGAGGAAAAACAATCAGTGGCAGCTAATAGGCCGGTGACGACGACCGCCGAGCGCCACCCGCCCGGGAAGGGGAAACACCCTCGGTCGGACCCCCACTGTCATTGACGACAATTCATTTTATGGTCCAGAAGATACGAGGTTATCTTTCCAAATTAAGCCAGAATGGACAAACGATTATAACGAAAAGTTTGTAAAATGTTCTCCGTAAAAAAATAAAAAAATAAATAGTTTATCCTTTCAAAAATATATGTTCTTGATAACAAAATAGCCGTACAAATGCATATACCATTAGACAATATTATACATCACATGTAATGGCTTTTGATTCATTTCGATGTGATATTAATATAATTTCACAGTTTTCAACCATTGAAGCAAAAATGTAGCATTTTTTTTGCAACATTTCAAGATAAAAAATAAAATAACTTATTTTCCTAACCAGAGGCTACAAGCACTTCAGAAGGGTTGTAATGGGTGTTCCCCATTTGGATCTAACAGTACAGGTCTGTCTTACAAACGACATTTTGACTCAGATAAACAAACCTATTTTAAGATTATCCCAGTCAGAAAGAATGTCTCTGATCTGTTGATCATGAAAAAAAAAGGGTCAGGGGACATTCTCTAGTTTCTAATCTGCTGCTCGAACAGAACCCTAACCCTAAACCTGGTCACAGACAATGTGAGGGGAGGGGGGGGGACAGCTTTCTGCATCATTTCCCCCCTGCTTTTTTTCTCTTCTCTTC
>NC_056453.1:42990732-43025732 GCF_018296145.1 Oncorhynchus tshawytscha
GTTGGGTCACAATAGTGGAATTTGCAGTTTGCCTTTAAAATAAGAGTCTCTCATTGAAGGTGATGCAAATGAATACAAATAGTGGAATAAATCATACTAATAGTGGAATAGATCATACTAATAGTGGAATAGATCATACTAATAGAGGAATAGATCATACTAAACGAGGTTGGAATGTTCTTATAGAAATTCAAACAAAATACAATCATTTGTTAATTTGACAAAAATCTGTTGAAATCACACTGTGGCTATATGAGACTTTCGCATTATATACTTATTTCACTGTACAGCCTTACCTATGGATTGTGGATCAATGACATGGTATCAGTCTACTCAATGACACCCAGAGAAACATTAGCATCGTAGCTCTTATTGCGTGAATCCGAAACCACTGTGAATTGAGCCACATGTATTGTACCAGTCAAACCTACTATGCATATTGAACCCTATTCCAGAGGGAAAACGATACAATGTGGATGTTTTGGAGGAGCCTCAGGGTCAGGGTCAGGGTCAGGGCAGGCAGAGGTCAGTAATCCAGTGCAGTGTCACAAGGTACAAAACGGTAGTGAGTGTTGCAAACGAGGACAGACGATATTTACGTATTTCTTCTTCTGCACTCGCCGGTCCCGTTCTGTGACCTTGTGTGGTCTACCACTTCACGGCTGAGCCGTTGTTGCTCCTAGAAGTTTCCACTTCACAATAACAGCACTTACAGTTGACCAGGGGTCAGCTCTAGCAGGGCAAAAGTTTGATGAACTGACTTGTTGGAAAGGTGGCATCCTATGACGGTGCCATGTTGAAAGTCACTGAGCTCTTCAGTATGGGCCATTCTACTGCCAATGTTTGTCTATGGAGATTTCATGGCTGTGTGGTCAATTTTATACACCTGTCAGCAACAGGTGTGGCTGAAATAGCAGAATCCACTCATTTGAAGGGATGGTACCCCGTGTATATAGCCAAGTTATCATTACGCCAGAGGTGGACAAAGTACCCAATTCTCATGCTATAGAAAATGACTAAATAAAAAATGTAGGTCAACCAGTGAAATTCTACTTGAGTAAAAGTCTAAAAGTATTTGGTTTAAATAGCAAAAGTAAATGGAATTTCTAAAATATACTTAAGTATCAAAAATAATTTCAAATTCAAATTATTAAGAAAACCAGATGGCCACACGTTCCAGTTATTTTAATTTACAGATAACCAGGGATGTTCTCTGTTTAGTGAGTCCTCCAGATCAGAGGCAGTAGGGATAACCAGGGATGTTCTCTGTTTAGTGAGTCCTCCAGATCAGAGGCAGTAGGGATAACCAGGGATGTTCTCTGTTTAGTGAGTCCACCAGATCAGAGGCAGTAGGGATAACCAGGGATGTTCTCTGTTTAGTGAGTCCTCCAGATCAGAGGCAGTAGGGATGACCAGGGATGTTCTCTGTTTAGTGAGTCCTCCAGATCAGAGGCAGTAGGGATAACCAGGGATGTTCTCTGTTTAGTGAGTCCTCCAGATCAGAGGCAGTAGAGATGACCAGGGATGTTCTCTGTTTAGTGAGTCCTCCAGATCAGAGGCAGTAGGGATAACCAGGGATGTCCTCTGTTTGGTGAGTCCTCCAGATCAGAGGCAGTAGGGATGACCAGGGATGTTCTCTGTTTAGTGAGTCCTCCAGATCAGAGGCAGTAGAGATGACCAGGGATGTTCTCTGTTTGGTGAGTCCTCCAGATCAGAGGCAGTAGGGATAACCAGGGATGTTCTCTGTTTAGTGAGTCCACCAGATCAGAGACAGTAGGGATAACCAGGGATGTTCTCTGTTTGGTGAGTCCTCCAGATCAGAGGCAGTAGGGATAACCAGGGATGTTCTCTGTTTGGTGAGTCCTCCAGATCAGAGGCAGTAGGGATAACCAGGGATGTTCTCTGTTTGGTGAGTCCTCCAGATCAGAGGCAGTAGGGATAACCAGGGATGTTCTCTGTTTGGTGAGTCCTCCAGATCAGAGGCAGTAGGGATAACCAGGGATGTTCTCTGTTTGGTGAGTCCTCCAGATCAGAGGCAGTAGGGATAACCAGGGATGTTCTCTGTTTGGTGAGTCCTCCAGATCAGAGACAGTAGGGATAACCAGGGATGTTCTCTGTTTGGTGAGTCCTCCAGATCAGAGACAGTAGGGATAACCAGGGATGTTCTCTGTTTGGTGAGTCCTCCAGATCAGAGGCAGTAGAGATGACCAGGGATGTTCTCTGTTTGGTGAGTCCTCCAGATCAGAGGCAGTAGGGATAACCAGGGATGTTCTCTGTTTGGTGAGTCCTCCAGATCAGAGGCAGTAGGGATAACCTGGGATGTTCTCTGTTTGGTGAGTCCTCCAGATCAGAGGCAGTAGAGATGACCAGGGATGTTCTCTGTTTAGTGAGTCCTCCAGATCAGAGGCAGTAGGGATAACCAGGGATGTTCTCTGTTTGGTGAGTCCTCCAGATCAGAGGCAGTAGGGATAACCAGGGATGTTCTCTGTTTGGTGAGTCCTCCAGATCAGAGGCAGTAGAGATGACCAGGGATGTTCTCTGTTTGGTGAGTCCTCCAGATCAGAGGCAGTAGAGATGACCAGGGATGTTCTCTGTTTGGTGAGTCCTCCAGATCAGAGGCAGTAGAGATGACCAGGGATGTTCTCTGTTTGGTGAGTCCTCCAGATCAGAGGCAGTAGGGATGACCAGGGATGTTCTCTGTTTGGTGAGTCCTCCAGATCAGAGGCAGTAGGGATAACCAGGGATGTTCTCTGTTTGGTGAGTCCTCCAGATCAGAGGCAGTAGGGATAACCAGGGATGTTCTCTGTTTGGTGAGTCCTCCAGATCAGAGACAGTAGGGATGACCAGGGATGTTCTCTGTTTGGTGAGTCCTCCAGATCAGAGACAGTAGGGATGACCAGGGATGTTCTCTGTTTAGTGAGTCTGTCAGATCAGAGGCAGTAGAGATGACCAGGGATGTTCTCTGTTTAGTGAGTCTGTCAGATCAGAGGCAGTAGAGATGACCAGGGATGTTCTCTGTTTAGTGAGTCTGTCAGATCAGAGGCAGTAGGGAGGACCAGGGTTAGTGTTCTCCGGTTAGTGAGTCTGTCAGATCAGAGGCAGTAGGGATAACCAGGGATGTTCTCTGTTTGGTGAGTCCTCCAGATCAGAGACAGTAGGGATGACCAGGAATGTCTCTGTTCAGTGAGTCCACCAGATCAGAGACAGTAGGGATGACCAGGGATGTTCTCTGTTTGGTGAGTCTTCCAGATCAGAGGCAGTAGGAATGACCAGGGATGTTCTCTGTTTAGTGATTCCTCTAGATCAGAGGCAGTAGGGGTGACAAGGGTTGTACTGTGTCAGATCAGAGGCAGTAGAGATGACCAGGGATGTTCTCTGTTTAGTGAGTCCTCCAGATCAGAGGCAGTAGGGATGACCAGGGACGTTCTCTGTTTAGTGAGTCCTCCAGATCAGAGGCAGTAGGGATGACCAGGGACGTTCTCTGTTTAGTGAGTCCTCCAGATCAGAGGCAGTAGGGATGACCAGGGATGTTCTCTGTTTAGTGAGTCCTCCAGATCAGAGGCAGTAGGAATGACCAGGGATGTTCTCTGTTTAGTGAGTCCACCAGATCAGAGGCAGTAGGAATGACCAGGGATGTTCTCTGTTTAGTGAGTCCACCAGATCAGAGGCAGTAGGGATGACCAGGGATGTTCTCTGTTTAATGATTACACCAGATCAGGGGCAGTAGGAATGACCAGGGATGTTCTCTGTTTAGTGAGTCCTCCAGATCAGAGGCAGTAGGGGTGACAAGGGTTGTACTGTGTCAGATCAGAGGCAGTAGAGATGACCAGGGATGTTCTCTGTTTAGTGAGTCCACCAGATCAGAGGCAGTAGAGATAACCAGGGGTGTTCTCTGTCAGATCAGAGGCAGTAGGGATGATGAGGGTTGTACTGTGTCAGATCAGAGGCAGTAGAGATGACCAGGGATGTTCTCTGTTTAGTGAGTCTGTCAGATCAGAGGCAGTAGAGATGACCAGGGATGTTCTCTGTCAGATCAGAGGCAGTAGGGATGATGAGGGTTGTACTCTGTCAGATCAGAGGCAGTAGAGATGACCAGGGATGTTCTCTGTTTAGTGAGTCCACCAGATCAGAGGCAGTAGGAATGACCAGGGATGTTCTCTGTTTAGTGAGTCCTCCAGATCAGAGGCAGTAGGGGTGACAAGGGTTGTACTGTGTCAGATCAGAGGCAGTAGAGATGACCAGGGATGTTCTCTGTTTAGTGAGTCCACCAAATCAGAGGCAGTAGAGATAACCAGGGGTGTTCTCTGTCAGATCAGAGGCAGTAGGGATGATGAGGGTTGTACTGTGTCAGATCAGAGGCAGTAGAGATGACCAGGGATGTTCTCTGTTTAGTGAGTCCTCCAGATCAGAGGCAGTAGAGATGACCAGGGATGTTCTCTGTTTAGTGAGTCCTCCAGATCAGAGGCAGTAGAGATGACCAGGGATGTTCTCTGTTTAGTGAGTCCTCCAGATCAGAGGCAGTAGAGATGACCAGGGATGCTCTCTGTTTAGTGAGTCCTCCAGATCAGAGGCAGTAGAGATGACCAGGGATGTTCTCTTGATAGGTGTGTGAATTAGCCCATTTTACTGTCCTGCTAAGCATTCGAAATGTAACTAACACTTTTGGGTTTCAGGGAAAATGCACGGAGTAAAAAGTACATAATTTTCTCTATGAATGTAGTGAAGTAAAAGTAGTCAAACATATGAATAGTAAGGTAAAGTACAGATACCCCCCCCTTAAAAAAAAAATGACTTAAGTGGTATTTTAAAGTATTTTTACTGAAGTATTTTACACACTTTGCATTACTCATTGTGTTATTATTATTTTTAATATTTCTCTCTTTTTTTTCCCCACCACAACAGCCAACATGCCACCTAACCCATGGTCCATGACTAAGACTGGTCAGACCATGTGGGGAACGACGGTGTTTCACTATGAAGGTTTGGAGGGTAGACGAGGCGCCCCAATATCAAGCCTCATGCACCCAGGCTCCATGTCAAGCCCTGCCACCCACAGACCCAAGCTGAGCATTTCCCTCCATTTTGCCCTCGAAGAAACACACACACCGCAGGCAGGAGGAAGGACATGGTCAGGCACACACACACACACACACACACCGCAGGCAGAGGAAGGAGGAAGGAGGGTCACGGTATACATCATGTCTTTGATCCTCTTTTACCAGGACAAGGGAGGGCTGGAGAGAACAGGGAGAGCTGGAAGGATGAGACGCAGCTGTCTCTCAACCTTTACACACCCACATGTATTACACATTACACAGGCAAAGAGGAGGAGGAGGAGGAGGAGGAGGAGGAGGAAGAGCACATGTATTACCCATTACACAGCCCCAGAGGAAGAAGAAGAAGAAAAGGAGGAGGAGGAAGAAGAAGAAGAGGGAGAGGAAGAGTAGAGTTTTCTAGGAAAGAGACTGTCCATTACCTTTATACACTGTGTGATTCAGTTCAGAGAGTTTGACTGTTAAAATGGTGGGTACATATATACACTGAGAAGACACTAGATAGAGAGTCTGCACTGAGAAGACACTAGATAGAGAGTCTGCACTGAGAAGACACTAGATAGAGAGTCTGCACTGAGAAGACACTAGATAGAGAGTCTGCACTGAGAAGAACCTAGATAGAGAGTCTGCACTGAGAAGACACTAGATAGAGAGTCTGCACTAAGAAGACACAGTAGATAGATAGTCTACACTGACAATACACTAGATAGATAGTCTGCACTAAGAAGACACACTAGATAGATAGTCTACACTGAGAATACACTAGATAGATAGTCTGCACTAAGAAGACACACTAGATAGATAGTCTGCACTGAGAAGACACTAGATAGATTGTCTGCACTGAGAAGACACACTAGATAGAGAGTCTGCACTAAGAAGACACTAGATAGAAAGTCTGCACTAAGAAGACACACTAGATATAGAGTCTTCACTGAGAAGACACTAGGTAGAGAGTCTTCATTAAGAAGACACACTAGATAGATAGTCTGCACCAAGAAGACACACTAGATAGAGAGTCTGCATTGAGAAGACACACTAGATAGAGAGTCTGCACTGAGAAGACACACTAGATAGAGAGTCTGCATTGAGAAGACACACTAGATAGAGAGTCTGCTAAGTGGCATAAGAATTATATTATTTTCTGTACATGACGCACAGGTCTATGTCACTATATCTTATCTGCGTACTGATAGACGGACAGACACAACCCTGCCAGTACAAATGAAAAAGAATATCATGACTAAATTATTTCATTAGCACGGAATCATTGCTATTGACAACACGGTCGATCGGTCAGAAAGATGGAGAGGACCGAGTCAGCCGTTTCCATGGTAGCCTATTGAGTTTCCATGGTAGCCTATTGACCCTGTGGTTAATTGGCTAACTAATGATTTGATTAGAGAGATAGCACCATTGTTTTAATTTGTTGATAAGCGGGAAGGGTAGTTGATTGATTGTTTAAAAACACTTTAGGAGCTTGACTCTGAATGGTTGATTGACCAGGAGATAAGACAAGATTGGAGAGGATTCATCTGATTGGTTGATTGATCGATGACAAGGAGAATAATAGTAGATGGTGTATATTTCTATGGGCAGAAGCACCGTTGACACTTGGCAGAGAGAAAATGTCTCAGTTTTAAAGCTCATCTCCTGCAATCGGCTAGTTGACATGGGCTAGTTGACATGGGCTAGCTGACGTGGGCTAGTTGACATGGGCCAGTTGACATTGGCCAGTTGACATGGGCTAGTTGACATGGGCCAGTTGACATGGGCTAGTTGACATGGGCCAGTTGACATGGGCTAGTTGACATGGGCTAGCTGACATGGGCCAGTTGACATGGGCTAGTTGACATGGGCTAGTTGACATGGGCTAGTTGACATGGGCCAGTTGACATGGGCTAGTTGACATGGGCCAGTTGACATGGGCTAGTTGACATGGGCTAGTTGACATGGGCTAGTTGACATGGGCTAGCTGACATGGGCCAGTTGACATGGGCCAGTTGACATGGGCTAGTTGACATGGGCTAGTTGACATGGGCTAGTTGACATGGGCTAGTTGACGTGGGCTAGTTGACATGGGCTAGCTGACATGGGCTAGTTGACATGGGCTAGTTGACATGGGCTAGTTGACATAGGCTAGTTGACGTGGGCTAGTTGACATGGGCTAGCTGACATGGGCTAGCTGACGTGGGCTAGTTGACATGGGCCAGTTGACATGGGCTAGTTGACATGGGCCAGTTGACATGGGCCAGTTGACATGGGCTAGTTGACATGGGCTAGTTGACATGGGCTAGCTGACATGGGCCAGTTGACATGGGCCAGTTGGCGTGGGCTAGTTGACGTGGGCTAGTTGACGGGGCTAGTTGACGTGGGCTAGTTGGGGGCTAGTTGACGTGGGCTAGTTGACATGGGCCAGTTGACCTGGGCTAGCTGACGTGGGCTAGTTGACATGGGCCAGTTGACATGGGCCAGTTGACATTGGCTAGTTGACATGGGCCAGTTGACATGGGCCAGTTGACATGGGCTAGTTGACATGGGCTAGTTGAGATAGGCTAGTTGACATGGGCTAGTTGACATGGGCTAGCTGACATGGGCCAGTTGACATTGGTTAGTTGACATGGGCCAGTTGACATGGGCTAGTTGACATGGGCTAGTTGACATGGGCTAGTTGACATAGGCTAGCATGGGCTAGTTGACATGGGCTAGCTGACATGGGCTAGCTGACATGGACCAGTTGACATGGGCTAGTTGTCATGGGCCAGTTGACATGGGCTAGTTGACATGGGCTAGTTGACATGGGCTAGTTGACATGGGCTAGCTGACATGGGCTAGTTGACATGGGCTAGCTGACATGGGCTAGTTGACATGGGCTAGTTGACATGGGCTAGTTGACATGGGCTAGTTGACATGGGCTAGTTGACATGGGCCAGTTGGGCCAGTTGACGTGGGCTAGTTGACATGGGCTAGTTGACATGGGCTAGTTGACATGGGCTAGTTGACATGGGCTAGCTGACATGGGCTAGTTGACATGGGCTGTTGACATGGGCTAGTTGACATGGGCTAGTTGGCGTGGGCTAGTTGACATGGGCCAGTTGACGTGGGCTAGTTGACATGGGCTAGTTGACATGGGCTAGTTGACATGGGCTAGCTGACATGGGCTAGTTGACGTGGGCTAGCTGACATGGGCCAATTGACATGGGCTAGTTGACATGGGCTAGTTGACATGGGCTAGTTGACATGGGCTAGTTGACATGGGCTAGTTGACGTGGGCTAGCTGACGTGGGCTAGTTGACGTGGGCTAGTTGACGTGGGCTAGTTGACGGTGGGCTAGTTGACATGGGCTAGTTGACGTGGGCTGTTGACGTGGGCTGGTTGGCGTGGGCTGTTGACGTGGGCTGTTGACGTGGGCTAGTTGACATGGGCTAGTTGACATGGGCTAGCTGACATGGGCTAGTTGACATAGGCTAGTTGACATGGGCTAGTTGACATGGGCCAGTTGACATGGGCTAGCTGACATGGACCAGTTGACATGGGCTAGTTGTCATGGGCTAGTTGACATGGGCTAGCTGACATGGGCTAGTTGACATAGGCTAGTTGACATTGGCTAGCTGACATGGACCAGTTGACATGGGCTAGTTGTCATGGGCTAGTTGACATGGGCTAGCTGACATGGGCTAGTTGACATAGGCTAGTTGACATGGGCTAGTTGACATGGGCTAGTTGATCTGACAAGTTATACATAGCTCTGTACTGGCATGACAGGAGTGACTGATGATGCACCACACCATTTAGAAAACTTTTAGGAGTAAGTTGAAAGCCGGACTGAGTTCTCACCCCAGTGGTTTGGGAACCACTGCTATAGTCTACCATTAGTCTGTCTGTGCTCATACGTCCAGAATGTGTTTTGCTATTTGTGCTACTGGCCTATTACCACACACATAAAATCCAATGTATCCGTGTGGAAGGGTGTTTTAAGTCTGATTGTGTTGCGTTGACAACTGGTGTTCCCCCGGGTTCTATTCTCGCTCCAATACTCTTTACGATTTGTATAAATGAGTTCCTGCATTAATAAGCAGTGAGTGGGAGGTCTCACTCATTTCCAGGTCACAGCAAATCACACTACATGACAAGATCTCCACAAAATCTCCAGTCTAATTTCTAGGAATTCACTCACAGTACCTGAAACTCATTTAATGTAGTCTCATTAGACAAGTTTTAAGGTTAAGTGTTGAATGGATGTTGACAGCTGCACTATAGGGTGTAGGCTGATAGCTGCACTATAGGGTACTGGCTGAGGCATCTACTCTGTGGACAAAGAATATAAATGTGATACACAGAGTTAGAGGAGGAAGGAGTTGGTCTATAGCCCTAACACAGCTGTAAACTCTGTCTATAGCCCTAACACGGCTGTAACCTGTCTATAGCCCTAACACGGCTGTAACCTGTCTATAGCCCTAACACGGCTGTAACCTCTGTCTATAGCCCTAACACGGCTGTAACCTCTGCCTATAGCCCTAACACGGCTGTAACCTCTGTCTATAGCCCTAACACGGCTGTAACCTCTGACTATAGCCCTAACACGGCTGTAACCTCAGTCTATAGCCCTAAAACGGCTGTAACCTCTGCCTATAGCCCTAACACGGCTGTAACCTCTGCCTATAGCCCTAACACGGCTGTAACCTCTGTCTATAGCCCTAACACGGCTGTACCTCCGTCTATAGCCCTAACCTCTGTCTATAGCCCTAACACGGCTGTAACCTCTGCCTATAGCCTTAACACGGCTGTAACCTCTGTCTATAGCCTTAACACGGCTGTAACCTCCGTCTATAGCCTTAACACGGCTGTAACCTCCGTCTATAGCCCTAACACGGCTGTAACCTCCGTCTATAGCCCTAACACGACTGTAACCTCTGTCTATAGCCCTAACACGGCTGTAACCTCAGTCTATAGCCCTAACACGGCTGTAACCTCTGCCTATAGCCCTAACACGGCTGTAACCTCTGCCTATAGCCCTAACACGACTGTAACCTTAGTCTATAGCCCTAACACGACTGTAACCTCTGTCTATAGCCCTAACACGGCTGTAACCTCTGCCTATAGCCCTAACACGGCTGTAACCTCTGCCTATAGCCCTAACACGACTGTAACCTTAGTCTATAGCCCTAACACGGCTGTAACCTCTGTCTATAGCCCTAACACGGCTGTAACCTCTGACTATAGCCCTAACACGGCTGTAACCTCTGTCTATAGCCCTAACACGGCTGTAACCTCTGCCTATAGCCCTAACACGGCTGTAACCTCTGCCTATAGCCCTAACACGGCTGTAACCTCTGACTATAGCCCTAACACGGCTGTAACCTTAGTCTATAGCCCTAACACGGCTGTAACCTCTGCCTATAGCCCTAACACGGCTGTAACCTCTGCCTATAGCCCTAACACGGCTGTAACCTCTGTCTATAGCCCTAACACGGCTGTAACCTCTGACTATAGCCCTAACACGGCTGTAACCTTGTCTATAGCCCTAACACGGCTGTAACCTCTGCCTATAGCCCTAACACGGCTGTAACCTCTGCCTATAGCCCTAACACGGCTGTAACCTCTGTCTATCGCCCTAACACGGCTGTAACCTCTGTCTATAGCCCTAACACGGCTGTAACCTCAGTCTATAGCCCTAACACGGCTGTAACCTCTGTCTATAGCTCTAACACGGCTGTAACCTCTGTCTATAGCCCTAACACGGCTGTAACCTCTGCCTATAGCCCTAACACGGCTGTAACCTCAGTCTATAGCCCTAACACGGATGTAACCTCTGTCTATAGACCTAACATGGCTGTAACCTCCGTCTATAGCCCTAACACGGCTGTAACCTCCGTCTATAGCCCTAACACGGCTGTAACCTCTGTCTATAGCCCTAACATGGCTGTAACCTCCGTCTATAGCCCTAACCTCTGTCTATAGCCCTAACACGGCTGTAACCTCCGTCTATAGCCCTAACATGGTTGTAACCTCCGTCTATAGCCCTAACACGGCTGTAACCTCAGTCTATAGCCCTAACACGACTGTAACCTCTGTCTATAGCCCTAAAACAGCTGTAACCTCAGTCTATAGCCCTAACACGGCTGTAACCTCTGCCTATAGCCCTAACACGACTGTAACCTCTGTCTATAGCCCTAACACGGCTGTAACCTCCGTCTATAGCCCTAACACGGCTGTAACCTCCGTCTATAGCCCTAACACGGCTGTAACCTCAGTCTATAGCCCTAACACGGCTGTAACCTCTGCCTATAGCCCTAACACGACTGTAACCTCTGTCTATAGCCCTAACACGGCTGTAACCTCTGTCTATAGCCCTAACACGGCTGTAACCTCCGTCTATAGCCCTAACCTCTGTCTATAGCCCTAACACGGCTGTAACCTCTGCCTATAGCCCTAACATGGTTGTAACCTCTGCCTATAGCCCTAACACGGCTGTAACCTCTGTCTATAGCCCTAACACGACTGTAACCTCTGTCTATAGCCTTAACACGGCTGTAACCTCTGTCTATAGCCGTGTTAGGGCTATGTCAGAACAGCATTTCAGGGCTATAAGGTCTACACCTGTTATTCGGCTGTAACCTCAGTCTATAGCCCTAACACGGCTGTAACCTCTGCCTATAGCCCTAACACGGCTGTAACCTCTGTCTATAGCCCTAACACAGCTGTAACCTCTGCCTATAGCCCTAACACGGCTGTAACCTCTGTCTATAGCCCTAACACGGCTGTAACCTCTGACTATAGCCCTAACACGGCTGTAACCTCTGACTATAGCCCTAACACGGCTGTAACCTTAGTCTATAGCCCTAACACGGCTGTAACCTCTGCCTATAGCCCTAACACGGCTGTAACCTCTGCCTATAGCCCTAACACGGCTGTAACCTCTGTCTATAGCCCTAACACGGCTGTAACCTCAGTCTATAGCCCTAACACGGCTGTAACCTCAGTCTATAGCCCTTACACGGCTGTAACCTCTGTCTATAGCCCTAACACGGCTGTAACCTCTGTCTATAGCCCTAACCTCTGTCTATAACCCTAACACGGCTGTAACCTCTGCCTATAGCCCTAACACACGTTGACTCTGTACCGGTACACCCCTTGTATATAGTCTCGCTATTGTTATTTCACTGCTGCTCTTTAATTACTTGTTCCTTTAATTTCTTATTCCTATTCATATTTTTTAAACTGCATTGTTGTTTAGGGGCTTGTAAGAAAGCATTTCACTTTAAGGTCTACACCTGTTGTATTCGGCGCATGTGACTAATAAAATTAGATTTGATCATGGCAGACATGTGAAAAGGTATAGTGAAGGAAGGTAGCTTGTAATTTCTCCCTGCCAATGTGTGTCTTGCAGGGAAAAGAAAAGCCTTCACCATTCTATTCCCACATTCTGTCAACACATTATTCTCTCTCTCTCTCTGTCTCTCTGTCTCTGTCTCTGTCTCTGTCTCTCTCTCTCTCTCTCTCTCTCTCTGTCTCTGTCTCTCTCTCTCTCTGTCTCTCTCTCTCTCTGTCTCTGTCTCTCTCTCTCTCTGTCTCTCTCTCTCTCTCTCTCTCTCTCTCTCTCTCTCTCTCTCTCTCTCTGTCTCTCTCTCTCTCTGTCTCTCTCTGTCTCTCTCTCTCTCTCTCTCTCTCTCTCTCTCTCTCTCTCTCTCTCTCTCTCTCTCTCTCTCTCTCTCTCTCTCTCTCTCTCTCTCTCTCTCTCTCTCTCTCTCTCTCTCTCTCTCTCTCTCTCTCTCTCTCTCTCTCTCTCTCTCTCTCTCTCTCTCTCTCTCTCTCTCTGTCTCTCTCTGTCTCTCTCTCTCTCTGTCTCTCTCTCTCTCTCTCTCTGTCTCTCTCTCTCTCTCTGTCTCTGTCTCTGTCTCTCTCTCTCTCTGTCTCTCTCTCTCTGTCTCTCTCTCTCTCTGTCTCTCTCTCTCTCTCTCTCTCTCTCTCTCTCTCTCTCTCTCTCTCTCTCTCTCTGTCTGTCTCTGTCTCTGTCTCTCTCTCTCTCTCTCTCTCTCTGTCTCTCTCTCTCTCTCTCTCTGTCTCTGTCTCTCTCTCTCTCTCTCTCTCTGTCTCTCTCTCTCTCTCTCTCTGTCTCTGTCTCTCTCTCTCTCTGTCTCTCTCTCTCTCTCTCTCTGTCTCTCTCTCTCTCTCTCTCTCTGTCTCTGTCTCTGTCTCTCTCTCTGTCTCTCTCTCTCTCTCTCTCTCTCTCTCTCTCTCTCTCTCTCTCTCTCTCTCTCTCTCTCTCTCTCTCTCTCTCTCTCTGGTCTTCTGTTACACGCCTCCTAATGGCTGCAAACAGACCATTGCTCCCCACGGGCCCCCTGCCTCTGCTCAGACCCTGATGGTAATGTCTAATGACACCACTCTCAGTCCTCAGAGAGCGAAGGGAGAGAGAGAGAGAGAGAGAGAGAAGGGGTGGGCATCTAGATGATATCACAGATATTAAGTTTCACATTAGTCATTGCTCAACTGGACAGAGGGACTGACGGAGGGACGGACAGAGGGAGGGGTGGAGAGAGGGAGGGAGGGAGGGAGGCGGGATGGAAGGTCGGTGGAGGAATGGACAGAGGGAGGGCTGGAGAGAGGGGGAGGGAGGGAGGGAGGGAGGGAGGGAGGGAGGGAGGGGGAGGGAGGGAGGGAGGGAGGGGGAGGGAGGGAGGGAGGGAGGGAGGGAGGGAGGGAGGGAGGGAGGGAGGGAGGGAGGGAGGGAGAGAGGAGGGAGGGAGGGAGGCGTGATGGAAGGTCGGTGGAGGAATGGACAGAGGGAGGGAGAAGTGGAGGGAGGGATGGAGAGAGAAGAGGGAGGAGAAGATAAGAATCTCTTTCTGTCATACTGATGACCTATGCCGCAACGTCAACTTCCTGGTCTTGGGGAGAGAGGGTGCTGCTAGGAGATATTTATAATGCAGGGAAGGTGCTGATACATTAAAGCTACAATCTGGGGTTTACTTTTTTTAGACAAACAAATGGCAGGCCTTATTAAAGCTGAGGGATGGGGCTGGAGACATTGTAACCACTCATTAAACATTTCAACAGTAGAACTATAGCTCACAAGGCACCTATGAGCTCTATTCTTCACTATTATAGATAAACAATCATAATGCCCAAAGACTAGAGCTGTGCTCAGTGTTTCTCTGATAGGCCGAGGTCTTTAATGTAATAGGACAGCAGCACTCCAGTTTCTCCCTGAGGTTTCCGTGACACCTACTTCCCTGTTCACACATGGACCTGACTGACTCAGAGCTTTGAGACAGACCAGGACTGATGTTAATCAGTGTGCCCATCGTTCCTATGTAACCATGCTGACATTGTTGACATCGGGCACAGGGTGAGAAACACGTAGAATCAAGTTAGTAGAAACGAAAGACTGTGTTCAGGGGCAGGCCTAGTTGTAGCTAGATATGCGTCAGGGACAATTTTGGCATTCTTAGCTAACCCTAACCATAACACTTGTCCTAATCTTAACTTAATTCTCCTAACCTGCCATGTTAACTCTCCTAACCTGCCATGTTAATTCTCCTAACCTGCCATGTTAACTCTCCTAACCTGCCAGGTTAATTATCCTAACCTGCCATGAAAAGTCACTTCTGACAGCAAAATGATTTGCCGAGGATACGAGTTGGATAAACGGCAGAGAGTGAATATGACTGTGAGAAGTTAAACGACAAGGTGGTGGAACTCAAACTTTACAAGGTGAGATTGAGCTACAGTGGCAGTACACTAGGTGTAATGCTTGTCCATTTAAACATTTAAACTTGTCCATCTAGAACCAGTGGTAGAGGAGGTTGTCTTCACTACCCTGATGGCGTATCTAGAACCAGTGGTAGAGGAGGTTGTCTTCACTGCCCTGATGGCGTATCTAGAACCAGCGGTGGAGGATGTTGTCTTCACTGCCCTGATGACGTATCTAGAACCAGTGGTAGAGGAGGTTGTCTTCACTGCCCTGTTGGCGTATCTAGAACCAGTGGTAGAGGATCACTGCCCTGATGGCATTCCTAGAACCAGTGGTAGAGGATGTTGTCTTCACTGCCCTGATGGCGTATCTAGAGCCAGTTGTAGAGGATGCTGTCTTCACTGCCCTGATGGCATATCTAGAACCAGTGGTAGAGGATGTTGTCTTCACTGCCCTGATGGCATTCCTAGAACCAGTGGTAGAGGATGTTGTCTTCACTGCCCTGATGGCATTCCTAGAACCAGTGGTAGAGGATGTTGTCTTCACTGCCCTGATGGCGTATCTAGAGCCAGTTGTAGAGGATGCTGTCTTCACTGCCCTGATGGCATATCTAGAACCAGTGGTAGAGGATGTTGTCTTCACTGCCCTGATGGCATTCCTAGAACCAGTGGTAGAGGATGTTGTCTTCACTGCCCTGATGGCGTATCTAGAGCCAGTTGTAGAGGATGCTGTCTTCACTGCCCTGATGGAAGATCTAGAACCAGTCGTAGAGGATGTTGTCTTCACTGCCCTGATGGCATATCTAGAACCAGTGGTAGAGGATGTTGTCTTCACTGCCCTGATGGCATATCAAGAACCAGTGGTAGAGGATGTTGTCTTCACTGCCCTGATGGCATATCTAGAACCAGCGGTAGAGAATGTGGTCTTCACTGCCCTGATGGCATATCTAGAACCAGTGGTAGAGGAAGTTGTCTTCACTGCCCTGGTGGCATATCTAGAACCAGTGGTAGAGGATGTTGTCTTCACTGCCCTGATGGCATATCAAGAACCAGTGGTAGAGGATGTTGTCTTCACTGCCCTGATGGCATATCTAGAACCAGCGGTAGAGAATGTGGTCTTCACTGCCCTGATGGCATATCTAGAACCAGTGGTAGAGGAAGTTGTCTTCACTGCCCTGATGACGTATCTAGAACCAGCGGTAGAGGATGTTGTCTTCACTGCCCTGATGATGTATCTAGAACCAGTGGTAGAGGAGGTTGTCTTCACTGCCCTGATGACGTATCTAGAACCAGTGGTAGAGGAGGTTGTCTTCACTGCCCTGATGGCATATCTAGAACCAGTGGTAGAGGAGGTTGTCTTCACTGCCCTGATGGCGTATCTAGAACCAGTGGTAGAGGAGGTTGTCTTCACTGCCCTGATGGCGTATCTAGAACCAGCGGTAGAGGATGTTGTCTTCACTGCCCTGATGACGTATCTAGAACCAGTGTTAGAGGAGGTTGTCTTCACTGCCCTGATGGCGTATCTAGAACCAGCGGTAGAGGATGTTGTCTTCACTGCCCTGATGACGTATCTAGAACCAGTGTTAGAGGAGGTTGTCTTCACTGCCCTGATGGCGTATCTAGAACCAGTGGTAGAGGAGGTTGTCTTCACTGTTGTCTTCACTGCCCTGATGACGTATCTAGAACCAGTGGTAGAGGAGGTTGTCTTCACTGCCCTGATGGCATATCTAGAACCAGTGGTAGAGGAGGTTGTCTTCACTGCCCTGATGGCGTATCTAGAACCAGTGGTAGAGGAGGTTGTCTTCACTGCCCTGATGGCGTATCTAGAACCAGCGGTAGAGGCTGTTGTCTTCACTGCCCTGATGGCATATCTAGAACCAGTGGTAGAGGATGTTGTCTTCACTGCCCTGATGACGTATCTAGAACCAGTGGTAGAGGATGTAGTCTTCACTGCCCTGATGGCATATCTAGAACCAGTGGTAGAGGATGTTGTCTTGACTGCCCTGATGGCATATCTAGAACCAGTGGTAGAGGATGCCCTGTCTTCACTGCCCTGATGGCATATCTAGAACCAGTGGTAGAGGATGTTGTCTTCACTGCCCTGATGACATATCTAGAACCAGTGGTAGAGGATGTTGTCTTTACTGCCCTGATGACGTATCTAGAACCAGCGGTAGAGGATGTTGTCTTCACTGCCCTGATGGCATATCTAGAACCAGTGGTAGAGGATGTTGTCTTCACTGCCCTGATGACGTATCTAGAACCAGCGGTAGAGGATGTTGTCTTCACTGCCCTGATGGCATATCTAGAACCAGTGTTAGAGGATGTTGTCTTCACTGCCCTGATGGCATATCTAGAACCAGTGGTAGAGGATGTTGTCTTCACTGCCCTGATGGCATATCTAGAACCAGTGGTAGAGGATGTTGTCTTCACTGCCCTGATGGCATATCTAGAACCAGTGGTAGAGGATGTTGTCTTCACTCCCTGATGGCATATCTAGAACCAGCGGTAGAGGAGGTTGTCTTCACTGCCCTGATGACGTATCTAGAACCAGTGGTAGAGGATGTTGTCTTCACTGCCCTGATGGCATATCTAGAACCAGTGGTAGAGGATGTTGTCTTCACTGCCCTGATGGCATATCTAGAACCAGTGGTAGAGGATGTTGTCTTTACTGCCCTGATGGCATATCTAGAACCAGTGGTAGAGGATGTTGTCTTCACTGCCCTGATGGCATATCTAGAACCAGCGGTAGAGGATGTTGTCTTCACTGCCCTGATGGCATATCTAGAACCAGTGGTAGAGGATGTTGTCTTCACTGCCCTGATGGCATATCTAGAACCAGTGGTAGAGGATGTTGTCTTCACTGCCCTGATGGCATATCTAGAACCAGTGGTAGAGGATGTTGTCTTCACTGCCCTGATGGCATATCTAGAACCAGTGGTAGAGGACATTGTCTTCACTGCCCTGATGGCATATCTAGAACCAGTGGTAGAAGATGTTGTCTTCACTGCCCTGATGGCATATCTGGAACCAGTGGTAGAGAATGTTGTCTTCACTGCCCTGATGGCATATCTAGAACCAGTGGTAGAGGATGTTGTCTTCACTGCTCTGATGGCATTCCTAGAACCAGTGGTAGAGGAGGTTGTCTTCACTGCCCTGATGACGTATCTAGAACCAGTGGTAGAGGAGGTTGTCTTCACTGCCCTGATGGCATATCTAGAACCAGTGGTAGAGGAGGTTGTCTTCACTGCCCTGATGGCGTATCTAGAACCAGTGGTAGAGGAGGTTGTCTTCACTGCCCTGATGGCGTATCTAGAACCAGCGGTAGAGGATGTTGTCTTCACTGCCCTGATGACGTATCTAGAACCAGTGTTAGAGGAGGTTGTCTTCACTGCCCTGATGGCGTATCTAGAACCAGCGGTAGAGGGTGTTGTCTTCACTGCCCTGATGACGTATCTAGAACCAGTGTTAGAGGAGGTTGTCTTCACTGCCCTGATGGCGTATCTAGAACCAGTGGTAGAGGAGGTTGTCTTCACTGCCCTGATGACGTATCTAGAACAAGTGGTAGAGGAGGTTGTCTTCACTGCCCTGATGGCATATCTAGAACCAGTGGTAGAGGAGGTTGTCTTCACTGCCCTGATGGCGTATCTAGAACCAGTGGTAGAGGAGGTTGTCTTCACTGCCCTGATGGCGTATCTAGAACCAGCGGTAGAGGCTGTTGTCTTCACTGCCCTGATGGCATATCTAGAACCAGTGGTAGAGGATGTTGTCTTCACTGCCCTGATGACGTATCTAGAACCAGTGGTAGAGGATGTAGTCTTCACTGCCCTGATGGCATATCTAGAACCAGTGGTAGAGGATGTTGTCTTGACTGCCCTGATGGCATATCTAGAACCAGTGGTAGAGGATGTTGTCTTCACTGCCCTGATGGCATATCTAGAACCAGTGGTAGAGGATGTTGTCTTCACTGCCCTGATTGCATATCTAGAACCAGTGGTAGAGGATGTTGTCTTCACTGCCCTGATGACGTATCTAGAACCAGCGGTAGAGGATGTTGTCTTCACTGCCCTGATGGCATATCTAGAACCAGTGGTAGAGGATGTTGTCTTCACTGCCCTGATGGCATATCTAGAACCAGCGGTAGAGGATGTTGTCTTCACTGCCCTGATGGCATATCTAGAACCAGTGGTAGAGGATGTTGTCTTCACTGCCCTGATGGCATATCTAGAACCAGTGGTAGAGGATGTTGTCTTCACTGCCCTGATGGAAAATCTAGAACCAGTGGTAGAGGATGTTGTCTTCACTGCCCTGATGGCATATCTAGAACCAGTGGTAGAGGATGTTGTCTTCACTGCCCTGATGGCATATCTAGAACCAGTGGTAGAGGATGTTGTCTTCACTGCCCTGATGGCATATCTAGAACCAGCGGTAGAGGAGGTTGTCTTAACTGCCCTGATGACGTATCTAGAACCAGTGGTAGAGGATGTTGTCTTCACTGCCCTGATGGCATATCTAGAACCAGTGGTAGAGGATGTTGTCTTCACTGCCCTGATGGCATATCTAGAACCAGTGGTAGAGGATGTTGTCTTCACTGCCCTGATGGCATATCTAGAACCAGTGGTAGAGGATGTTGTCTTCACTGCCCTGATGGCATATCTAGAACCAGCGGTAGAGGATGTTGTCTTCACTGCCCTGATGGCATATCTAGAACCAGTGGTAGAGGATGTTGTCTTCACTGCCCTGATGGCATATCTAGAACCAGTGGTAGAGGATGTTGTCTTCACTGCCCTGATGGCATATCTAGAACCAGTGGTAGAGGATGTTGTCTTCACTGCCCTGATGGCATATCTAGAACCAGTGGTAGAGGACATTGTCTTCACTGCCCTGATGGCATATCTAGAACCAGTGGTAGAAGATGTTGTCTTCACTGCCCTGATGGCATATCTGGAACCAGTGGTAGAGAATGTTGTCTTCACTGCCCTGATGGCATATCTAGAACCAGTGGTAGAGGATGTTGTCTTCACTGCTCTGATGGCATTCCTAGAACCAGTGGTAGAGGATGTTGTCTTCACTGCCCTGATGGCGTATCTAGAACCAGTGGTAGAGGAGGTTGTCTTCACTGCCCTGATGGCATATCTAGAACCAGTGGTAGAGGAGGTTGTCTTCACTGCCCTGATGGCATATCTAGAACCAGTGGTAGAGGATGTTGTCTTCACTGCCCTGATGGCATATCTAGAACCAGCGGTAGAGGATGTTGTCTTCACTGCCCTGATGACGTATCTAGAACCAGTGTTAGAGGAGGTTGTCTTCACTGCCCTGATGGCATATCTAGAACCAGTGGTAGAGGATGTTGTCTTCACTGCCCTGATGGCATATCTAGAACCAGTGGTAGAGGATGTTGTCTTCACTGCCCTGATGACGTATCTAGAACCAGTGGTAGAGGATGTAGTCTTCACTGCCCTGATGGCATATCTAGAACCAGTGGTAGAGGAGGTTGTCTTCACTGCCCTGATGGCATCTAGAACCAGCGGTAGAGGCTGTTGTCTTCACTGCCCTGATGGCATATCTAGAACCAGTGGTAGAGGATGTTGTCTTCACTGCCCTGATGGCGTATCTAGAACCAGTGGTAGAGGATGTTGTCTTCACTGCCCTGATGGCATATCTAGAACCAGTGGTAGAGGATGTTGTCTTCACTGCCCTGATGGCATATCTAGAACCAGTGGTAGAGGATGTTGTCTTCACTGCCCTGATGGCATATCTAGAACCAGTGGTAGAGGATGTTGTCTTCACTGCCCTGATGGCATATCTAGAACCAGTGGTAGAGGATGTTGTCTTCACTGCCCTGATGGCATATCTAGAACCAGCGGTAGAGGATGTTGTCTTCACTGCCCTGATGGCATATCTAGAACCAGTGGTAGAGGAGGTTGTCTTCACTGCCCTGATGACGTATCTAGAACCAGCGGTAGAGGATGTTGTCTTCACTGCCCTGATGGCATATCTAGAACCAGTGGTAGAGGATGTTGTCTTCACTGCCCTGATGACGTATCTAGAACCAGTGGTAGAGGAGGTTGTCTTCACTGCCCTGATGGCATATCTAGAACCAGTGGTAGAGGATGTTGTCTTCACTGCCCTGATGGAAGATCTAGAACCAGTGGTAGAGGATGTTGTCTTCACTGCCCTGATGACGTATCTAGAACCAGCGGTAGAGGATGTTGTCTTCACTGCCCTGATGGCATATCTAGAACCAGTGGTAGAGGATGTTGTCTTCACTGCCCTGATGACGTATCTAGAACCAGCGGTAGAGGATGTTGTCTTCACTGCCCTGATGGCATATCTAGAACCAGTGGTAGAGGATGTTGTCTTCACTGCCCTGATGGCATATCTAGAACCAGTGTTAGAGGATGTTGTCTTCACTGCCCTGATGGCATATCTAGAACCAGTGGTAGAGGATGTTGTCTTCACTGCCCTGATGGCATATCTAGAACCAGTGGTAGAGGATGTTGTCTTCACTGCCCTGATGGCATATCTAGAACCAGTGGTAGAGGATGTTGTCTTCACTGCCCTGATGGCATATCTAGAACCAGCGGTAGAGGAGGTTGTCTTCACTGCCCTGATGACGTATCTAGAACCAGTGGTAGAGGATGTTGTCTTCACTGCCCTGATGGCATATCTAGAACCAGTGGTAGAGGATGTTGTCTTCACTGCCCTGATGGCATATCTAGAACCAGTGGTAGAGGATGTTGTCTTCACTGCCCTGATGGCATATCTAGAACCAGTGGTAGAGGATGTTGTCAGTGGTAGAGGATGTTGTCTTCACTGCCCTGATGGCATATCTAGAACCAGTGGTAGAGGATGTTGTCTTCACTGCCCTGATGGCATATCTAGAACCAGTGGTAGAGGATGTTGTCTTCACTGCCCTGATGGCATATCTAGAACCAGTGGTAGAGGATGTTGTCTTCACTGCCCTGATGGCATATCTAGAACCAGTGGTAGAGGATGTTGTCTTCACTGCCCTGATGGCATATCTAGAACCAGTGGTAGAGGATTGTCTTCACTGCCCTGATGGCATATCTAGAACCAGTGGTAGAAGATGTTGTCTTCACTGCCCTGATGGCATATCTGGAACCAGTGGTAGAGAATGTTGTCTTCACTGCCCTGATGGCATATCTAGAACCAGTGGTAGAGGATGTTGTCTTCACTGCTCTGATGGCATTCCTAGAACCAGTGGTAGAGGATGTTGTCTTCACTGCCCTGATGGCGTATCTAGAACCAGCGGTAGAGGATGTTGTCTTCACTGCCCTGATGACGTATCTAGAACCAGTGGTAGAGGAGGTTGTCTTCACTGCCCTGATGGCGTATCTAGAACCAGTGGTAGAGGAGGTTGTCTTCACTGCCCTGATGGCGTATCTAGAACCAGTGGTAGAGGAGGTTGTCTTCACTGCCCTGATGGCATATCTAGAACCAGTGGTAGAGGATGTTGTCTTCACTGCCCTGATGACTATCTAGAACCAGTGGTAGAGGATGTTGTCTTCACTGCCCTGATGGCATATCTAGAACCAGTGGTAGAGGATGTTGTCTTCACTGCCCTGATGGCATTCCTAGAACCAGTGGTAGAGGATGTTGTCTTCACTGCCCTGATGGCATATCTAGAACCAGTGGTAGAGGATGTTGTCTTCACTGCCCTGATGGCGTATCTAGAACCAGTGGTAGAGGATGTTGTCTTCACTGCCCTGATGGCATATCTAGAACCAGTGGTAGAGGAGGTTGTCTTCACTGCCCTGATGGCATATCTAGAACCAGTGGTAGAGGATGTTGTCTTCACTGCCCTGATGGAAGATCTAGAACCAGTCGTAGAGGATGTTGTCTTAACTGCCCTGATGGCATATCTAGAACCAGTGGTAGAGGATGTTGTCTTCACTGCCCTGATGGCATATCTAGAACCAGCGGTAGAGAATGTGGTCTTCACTGCCCTGATGGCATATCTAGAACCAGTGGTAGAGGAAGTTGTCTTCACTGCCCTGATGGCATATCTAGAACCAGTGGTAGAGGATGTTGTCTTCACTGCCATGATGGCATTCCTAGAACCAGTGGTAGAGGATGTTGTCTTCACTGCCCTGATGGCGTATCTAGAGCCAGTTGTAGAGGATGCTGTCTTCACTGCCCTGATGGCGTATCTAGAGCCAGTTGTAGAGGATGCTGTCTTCACTGCCCTGATGGCATATCTAGAACCAGTGGTAGAGGATGTTGTCTTCACTGCCCTGATGGCATATCTAGAACCAGTGGTAGAGGAGGTTGTCTTCACTGCCCTGATGGCGTATCTAGAACCAGTGGTAGAGGAGGTTGTCTTCACTGCCCTGATGGCATATCTAGAACCAGTGGTAGAGGATGTTGTCTTCACTGCCCTGATGACGTATCTAGAACCAGTGGTAGAGGATGTTGTCTTCACTGCCCTGATGGCATATCTAGAACCAGTGGTAGAGGATGTTGTCTTCACTGCCCTGATGGCATTCCTAGAACCAGTGGTACAGGATGTTGTCTTCACTGCCCTGATGGCGTATCTAGAGCCAGTTGAAGAGGATGCTGTCTTCACTGCCCTGATGGCATATCTAGAACCAGTGGTAGAGGATGTTGTCTTCACTGCCCTGATGACGTATCTAGAACCAGTGGTAGAGGAGGTTGTCTTCACTGCCCTGATGGCATATCTAGAACCAGTGGTAGAGGATGTTGTCTTCACTGCCCTGATGGAAGATCTAGAACCAGTCGTAGAGGATGTTGTCTTAACTGCCCTGATGGCATATCTAGAACCAGTGGTAGAGGATGTTGTCTTCACTGCCCTGATGGCATATCTAGAACCAGCGGTAGAGAATGTGGTCTTCACTGCCCTGATGGCATATCTAGAACCAGTGGTAGAGGAAGTTGTCTTCACTGCCCTGATGGCATATCTAGAACCAGTGGTAGAGGATGTTGTCTTCACTGCCCTGATGGCATTCCTAGAACCAGTGGTAGAGGATGTTGTCTTCACTGCCCTGATGGCATATCTAGAACCAGTGGTAGAGGATGTTGTCTTCACTGCCCTGATGGCATATCTAGAACCAGTGGTAGAGGATGTTGTCTTCACTGCCCTGATGGCATATCTAGAACCAGCGGTAGAGAATGTGGTCTTCACTGCCCTGATGGCATATCTAGAACCAGTGGTAGAGGAAGTTGTCTTCACTGCCCTGATGGCATATCTAGAACCAGTGGTAGAGGATGTTGTCTTCACTGCCCTGATGGCATATCTAGAACCAGTGGTAGAGGATGTTGTCTTCACTGCCCTGATGGCATATCTAGAACCAGTGGTAGAGGATGTTGTCTTCACTGCCCTGATGGCATATCTAGAACCAGTGGTAGAGGAGGTTGTCTTCACTGCCCTGATGACGTATCTAGAACCAGCGGTAGAGGATGTTGTCTTCACTGCCCTGATGGCATATCTAGAACCAGCGGTAGAGGATGTTGTCTTCACTGCCCTCATGGCATATCTAGAACCAGTGGTAGAGGATGTTGTCTTCACTGCCCCAATGACGTATCTAGAACCAGCGGTAGAGGATGTTGTCTTTACTGCCCTGATGGCATATATAGAACAAGTGGTAGAGGATGTTGTCTTCACTGCCCTGATGATGTATCTAGAACCAGTGGTAGAGGAGGTTGTCTTCACTGCCCTGATGAAGTATCTAGAACCAGTGGTAGAGGAGGTTTTCTTCACTGCCCTGATGGCATATCTAGAACCAGTGGTAGAGGAGGTTGTCTTCACTGCCCTGATGGCGTATCTAGAACCAGCGGTAGAGGAGGTTGTCTTCACTGCCCTGATGGCGTATCTAGAACCAGCGGTAGAGGATGTTGTCTTCACTGCCCTGATGGCATATCTAGAACCAGTGGTAGAGGATGTTGTCTTCACTGCCCTGATGGAAGATCTAGAACCAGTCATAGAGGATGTTGTCTTCACTGCCCTGATGGCATATCTAGAACCAGTGGTAGAGGATGTTGTCTTCACTGCCCTGATGGCATATCTAGAACCAGCGGTAGAGAATGTGGTCTTCACTGCCCTGATGGCATATCTAGAACCAGTGGTAGAGGAAGTTGTCTTCACTGCCCTGATGGCATATCTAGAACCAGTGGTAGAGGATGTTGTCTTCACTGCCATGATGGCATTCCTAGAACCAGTGGTAGAGGATGTTGTCTTCACTGCCCTGATGGCGTATCTAGAGCCAGTTGTAGAGGATGCTGTCTTCACTGCCCTGATGGCATATCTAGAACCAGTGGTAGAGGATGTTGTCTTCACTGCCCTGATGGCATATCTAGAACCAGCGGTAGAGAATGTGGTCTTCACTGCCCTGATGGCATATCTAGAACCAGTGGTAGAGGAAGTTGTCTTCACTGCCCTGATGGCATATCTAGAACCAGTGGTAGAGGATGTTGTCTTCACTGCCCTGATGGCATATCTAGAACCAGTGGTAGAGGATGTTGTCTTCACTGCCCTGATGGCATATCTAGAACCAGTGGTAGAGGATGTTGTCTTCACTGCCCTGATGGCATATCTAGAACCAGTGGTAGAGGAGGTTGTCTTCACTGCCCTGATGACGTATCTAGAACCAGCGGTAGAGGATGTTGTCTTCACTGCCCTGATGGCATATCTAGAACCAGCGGTAGAGGATGTTGTCTTCACTGCCCTCATGGCATATCTAGAACCAGTGGTAGAGGATGTTGTCTTCACTGCCCCAATGACGTATCTAGAACCAGCGGTAGAGGATGTTGTCTTTACTGCCCTGATGGCATATATAGAACAAGTGGTAGAGGATGTTGTCTTCACTGCCCTGATGACGTATCTAGAACCAGTGGTAGAGGAGGTTGTCTTCACTGCCCTGATGAAGTATCTAGAACCAGTGGTAGAGGAGGTTTTCTTCACTGCCCTGATGGCATATCTAGAACCAGTGGTAGAGGAGGTTGTCTTCACTGCCCTGATGGCGTATCTAGAACCAGCGGTAGAGGAGGTTGTCTTCACTGCCCTGATGGCGTATCTAGAACCAGTGGTAGAGGATGTTGTCTTCACTGCCCTGATGACGTATCTAGAACCAGTGGTAGAGGAGGTTGTCTTCACTGCCCTGATGGCGTATCTAGAACCAGTGGTAGAGGAGGTTGTCTTCACTGCCCTGATGGCGTATCTAGAACCAGCGGTAGAGGATGTTGTCTTCACTGCCCTGATGGCATATCTAGAACCAGTGGTAGAGGATGTTGTCTTCACTGCCCTGATGGCATATCTAGAACCAGTGGTAGAGGATGTTGTCTTCACTGCCCTGATGGCATATCTAGAACCAGTGGTAGAGGATGTTGTCTTCACTGCCCTGATGGCATATCTAGAACCAGTGGTAGAGGATGTTGTCTTCACTGCCCTGATGGCATATCTAGAACCAGTGGTAGAGGATGTTGTCTTCACTGCCCTGATGGCATATCTAGAACCAGTGGTAGAGGATGTTGTCTTCACTGCCCTGATGGCATATCTAGAACCAGTGGTAGAGGATGTTGTCTTCACTGCCCTGATGGAAGATCTAGAACCAGTCGTAGAGGATGTTGTCTTCACTGCCCTGATGGCATATCTAGAACCAGTGGTAGTGGATGTTGTCTTCACTGCCCTGATGGCATATCTAGAACCAGTGGTAGAGGATGTTGTCTTCACTGCCCTGATGGCATATCTAGAACCAGTGGTAGAGGATGTTGTCTTCACTGCCCTGATGGCATATCTAGAACCAGTGGTAGAGGATGTTGTCTTCACTGCCCTGATGGCATATCTAGAACCAGTGGTAGAGGATGTTGTCTTCACTGCCCTGATGGCATATCTAGAACCAGTGGTAGAGGATGTTGTCTTCACTGCCCTGATGGAAGATCTAGAACCAGTCGTAGAGGATGTTGTCTTCACTGCCCTGATGGCATATCTAGAACCAGTGGTAGAGGATGTTGTCTTCACTGCCCTGATGGCATATCTAGATCCAGTGGTAGAGGATGTGGTCTTCACTGCCCTGATGGCATATCTAGAACCAGTGGTAGAGGAAGTTGTCTTCACTGCCCTGATGGCATATATAGAACCAGTGGTAGAGGATGTTGTCTTCACTGCCCTGATGGCATATCTAGAACCAGTGGTAGAGGATGTTGTCTTCACTGCCCTGATGGCATATCTAGAACCAGTGGTAGAGGATGTTGTCTTCACTGCCCTGATGGCATATCTAGAACCAGTGGTAGAGGATGTTGTCTTCACTGCCCTGATGGCATATCTAGAACCAGTGGTAGAGGATGTTGTCTTCACTGCCCTGATGGCATATCTAGAACCAGTGGTAGAGGATGTTGTCTTCACTGCCCTGATGGAAGATCTAGAACCAGTCGTAGAGGATGTTGTCTTCACTGCCCTGATGGCATATATAGAACCAGTGGTAGAGGATGTTGTCTTCACTGCCCTGATGGCATATCTAGAACCAGCGGTAGAGAATGTGGTCTTCACTGCCCTGATGGCATATCTAGAACCAGTGGTAGAGGAAGTTGTCTTCACTGCCCTGATGGCATATCTAGAACCAGTGGTAGAGGATGTTGTCTTCACTGCCATGATGGCATTCCTAGAACCAGTGGTAGAGGATGTTGTCTTCACTGCCCTGATGGCGTATCTAGAGCCAGTTGTAGAGGATGCTGTCTTCACTGCCCTGATGGCATATCTAGAACCAGTGGTAGAGGATGTTGTCTTCACTGCCCTGATGGCATATCTAGAACCAGCGGTAGAGAATGTTGTCTTCACTGCCCTGATGGCATATCTAGAACCAGTGGTAGAGGAAGTTGTCTTCACTGCCCTGATGGCATATCTAGAACCAGTGGTAGAGGATGTTGTCTTCACTGCCCTGATGGCATATCTAGAACCAGTGGTAGAGGAGGTTGTCTTCACTGCCCTGATGACGTATCTAGAACCAGCGGTAGAGGATGTTGTCTTCACTGCCCTGATGGCATATCTAGAACCAGTGGTAGAGGATGTTGTCTTCACTGCCCTGATGACGTATCTAGAACCAGTGGTAGAGGAGGTTGTCTTCACTGCCCTGATGAAGTATCTAGAACCAGTGGTAGAGGAGGTTGTCTTCACTGCCCTGATGGCATATCTAGAACCAGTGGTAGAGGAGGTTGTCTTCACTGCCCTGATGGCGTATCTAGAACCAGCGGTAGAGGAGGTTGTCTTCACTGCCCTGATGGCGTATCTAGAACCAGCGGTAGAGGATGTTGTCTTCACTGCCCTGATGACGTATCTAGAACCAGTGGTAGAGGAGGTTGTCTTCACTGCCCTGATGGCGTATCTAGAACCAGTGGTAGAGGTTGTCTTCACTGCCCTGATGACGTATCTAGAACCAGCAGTAGAGGATGTTGTCTTCACTGCCCTGATGGCATATCTAGAACCAGTGGTAGAGGAGGTTGTCTTCACTGCCCTGATGGCGTATCTAGAACCAGCGGTAGAGGAGGTTGTCTTCACTGCCCTGATGGCGTATCTAGAACCAGCGGTAGAGGATGTTGTCTTCACTGCCCTGATGACGTATCTAGAACCAGCGGTAGAGGAGGTTGTCTTCACTGCCCTGATGGCGTATATAGAACCAGCGGTAGAGGATGTTGTCTTCACTGCCCTGATGACGTATCTAGAACCAGTGGTAGAGGAGGTTGTCTTCACTGCCCTGATGAAGTATCTAGAACCAGTGATAGAGGAGGTTGTCTTCACTGCCCTGATGGCATATCTAGAACCAGTGGTAGAGGATGTTGTCTTCACTGCCCTGATGGCATATCTAGAACCAGTGGTAGAGGATGTTGTCTTCACTGCCCTGATGGCATATCTAGAACCAGTGGTAGAGGATGTTGTCTTCACTGCCCTGATGACGTATCTAGAACCAGTGGTAGAGGAGGTTGTCTTCACTGCCCTGATGAAGTATCTAGAACCAGTGGTAGAGGAGGTTGTCTTCACTGCCCTGATGGCATATCTAGAACCAGTGGTAGAGGAGGTTGTCTTCACTGCCCTGATGGCGTATCTAGAACCAGCGGTAGAGGAGGTTGTCTTCACTGCCCTGATGGCGTATATAGAACCAGCGGTAGAGGATGTTGTCTTCACTGCCCTGATGACGTATCTAGAACCAGTGGTAGAGGAGGTTGTCTTCACTGCCCTGATGGCGTATCTAGAACCAGTGGTAGAGGAGGTTGTCTTCACTGCCCTGATGGCATATCTAGAACCAGTGGTAGAGGATGTTGTCTTCACTGCCCTGATGGCATATCTAGAACCAGCGGTAGAGAATGTTGTCTTCACTGCCCTGATGGCATATCTAGAACCAGTGGTAGAGGAAGTTGTCTTCACTGCCCTGATGGCATATCTAGAACCAGTGGTAGAGGATGTTGTCTTCACTGCCCTGATGGCATATCTAGAACCAGTGGTAGAGGAGGTTGTCTTCACTGCCCTGATGACGTATCTAGAACCAGCGGTAGAGGATGTTGTCTTCACTGCCCTGATGGCATATCTAGAACCAGTGGTAGAGGATGTTGTCTTCACTGCCCTGATGACGTATCTAGAACCAGTGGTAGAGGGTAGGTTGTCTTCACTGCCCTGATGAAGTATCTAGAACCAGTGGTAGAGGAGGTTGTCTTCACTGCCCTGATGGCATATCTAGAACCAGTGGTAGAGGAGGTTGTCTTCACTGCCCTGATGGCGTATCTAGAACCAGCGGTAGAGGAGGTTGTCTTCACTGCCCTGATGGCGTATCTAGAACCAGCGGTAGAGGATGTTGTCTTCACTGCCCTGATGACGTATCTAGAACCAGCGGTAGAGGAGGTTGTCTTCACTGCCCTGATGGCGTATCTAGAACCAGTGGTAGAGGAGGTTGTCTTCACTGCCCTGATGACGTATCTAGAACCAGCAGTAGAGGATGTTGTCTTCACTGCCCTGATGACGTATCTAGAACCAGCGGTAGAGGAGGTTGTCTTCACTGCCCTGATGGCGTATCTAGAACCAGTGGTAGAGGAGGTTGTCTTCACTGCCCTGATGACGTATCTAGAACCAGCAGTAGAGGATGTTGTCTTCACTGCCCTGATGGCATATCTAGAACCAGTGGTAGAGGATGTTGTCTTCACTGCCCTGATGACGTATCTAGAACCAGCGGTAGACGATGTTGTCTTCACTGCCCTGATGGCATATCTAGAACCAGTGGTAGAGGATGTTGTCTTCACTGCCCTGATGGCATATCTAGAACCAGTGGTAGAGGATGTTGTCTTCACTGCCCTGATGGCATATCTAGAACCAGCGGTAGAGGATGTTGTCTTCACTGCCCTGATGGCATATCTAGAACCAGTGGTAGAGGATGTTGTCTTCACTGCCCTGATGGCATATCTAGAACCAGCGGTAGAGGATGTTGTCTTCACTGCCCTGATGGCATATCTAGAACCAGCGTTAGAGGATGTTGTCTTCACTGCCCTGATGCCATATCTAGAACCAGTGGTAGAGGATGTTGTCTTCACTGCCCTGATGGCAAATCTAGAACCAGCGGTAGAGGATGTTGTCTTCACTGCCCTGATGGCATATCTAGAACCAGAGGTAGAGGATGTTGTCTTCGCTGCCCTGATGGCATATCTAGAACCAGCGGTAGAGGATGTTGTCTTCACTGCCCTGATGGCGTATCTAGAACCAGCGGTAGAGGATGTTGTCTTCACTGGCCTGATGGCATATCTAGAACCAGCGGTAGAGGATGTTGTCTTCACTGCCCTGATGGCATATCTAGAACCAGTGGTAGAGGATGTTTTCTTCACTGCCCTGATGGCATATCTAGAACCAGTGGTAGAGGATGTTGTCTTCACTGCCCTGATGGTGTATCTAGAACCAGTGGTAGAGGATGTTGTCTTCACTGCCCTGATGGTGTATCTAGAACCAGTGGTAGAGGATGTTGTCTTCACTGCCCTGATGGCATATCTAGAACCAGCGGTAGAGAATGTTGTCTTCACTGCCCTGATGGCATATCTAGAACCAGTGGTAGAGGAGGTTGTCTTCACTGCCCTGATGACGTATCTAGAACCAGCGGTAGAGGATGTTGTCTTCACTGCCCTGATGGCATATCTAGAACCAGTGGTAGAGGAGGTTGTCTTCACTGCCCTGATGACGTATCTAGAACCAGCGGTAGAGGATGTTGTCTTCACTGCCCTGATGGCATATCTAGAACCAGTGGTAGAGGATGTTGTCTTCACTGCCCTGATGACGTATCTAGAACCAGTGGTAGAGGAGGTTGTCTTCACTGCCCTGATGAAGTATCTAGAACCAGTGGTAGAGGAGGTTGTCTTCACTGCCCTGATGGCATATCTAGAACCAGTGGTAGAGGAGGTTGTCTTCACTGCCCTGATGGCGTATCTAGAACCAGCGGTAGAGGAGGTTGTCTTCACTGCCCTGATGGCGTATCTAGAACCAGCGGTAGAGGATGTTGTCTTCACTGCCCTGATGACGTATCTAGAACCAGTGGTAGAGGAGGTTGTCTTCACTGCCCTGATGGCGTATCTAGAACCAGTGGTAGAGGAGGTTGTCTTCACTGCCCTGATGACGTATCTAGAACCAGCAGTAGAGGATGTTGTCTTCACTGCCCTGATGGCGTATCTAGAACCAGCGGTAGAGGATGTTGTCTTCACTGCCCTGATGGCATATCTAGAACCAGCGTTAGAGGATGTTGTCTTCACTGCCCTGATGCCATATCTAGAACCAGTGGTAGAGGATGTTGTCTTCACTGCCCTGATGGCATATCTAGAACCAGAGGTAGAGGATGTTGTCTTCGCTGCCCTGATGGCATATCTAGAACCAGCGGTAGAGGATGTTGTCTTCGCTGCCCTGATGGCATATCTAGAACCAGCGGTAGAGGATGTTGTCTTCACTGCCCTGATGGCGTATCTAGAACCAGCGGTAGAGGATGTTGTCTTCACTGGCCTGATGGCATATCTAGAACCAGCGGTAGAGGATGTTGTCTTCACTGCCCTGATGGCATATCTAGAACCAGTGGTAGAGGATGTTTTCTTCACTGCCTTGATGGCATATCTAGAACCAGTGGTAGAGGATGTTGTCTTCACTGCCCTGATGGCATATCTAGAACCAGTGGTAGAGGATGTTTTCTTCACTGCCCTGATGGCATATCTAGAACCAGTGGTAGAGGATGTTGTCTTCACTGCCCTGATGGTGTATCTAGAACCAGTGGTAGAGGATGTTGTCTTCACTGCCCTGATGGTGTATCTAGAACCAGTGGTAGAGGATGTTGTCTTCACTGCCCTGATGGCGTATCTAGAACCAGCGGTAGAGGATGTTGTCTTCACTGGCCTGATGGCATATCTAGAACCAGCGGTAGAGGATGTTGTCTTCACTGGCCTGATGGCATATCTAGAACCAGTGGTAGAGGATGTTGTCTTCACTGCCCTGATGGCATATCTAGAACCAGTGGTAGAGGATGTTGTCTTCACTGCCCTGATGGCGTATCTAGAACCAGTGGTAGAGGATGTTGTCTTCACTGCCCTGATGGCATATCTAGAACCAGTGGTAGAGGATGTTGTCTTCACTACCCTGATGGCATATCTAGGACCAGTGGTAGAGGATGTTGTCTTCACTGCCCTGATGGCATATCTAGGACCAGTGGTAGAGGATGTTGTCTTCACTGCCCTGATGGCATATCTAGGACCAGTGGTAGAGGATGTTGTCTTCACTGCCCTGATGGCATATCTAGAACCAGTGGTAGAGGATGTTGTCTTCACTGCCCTGATGGCATATCTAGAACCAGTGGTAGAGGATGTTGTCTTCACTACCCTGATGGCATATCTAGAACCAGTGGTAGAGGATGTTGTCTTCACTGCCCTGATGGCATATCTTGAACCAGTGGTAGAGGATGTTGTCTTCACTGCCCTGATGGCGTTTCTAGAACCAGATAAGAAGATGCCATGTCGAAAAACTTTGGCGGCCCGGGTGGAGAAATTGTACGATGATGGCTCTGCAAGTACAAACTTTCAAACACCATACGGGTGTTAACAACAGATTGTTGGCAGCCTGTGAACATGCTGTCATACATCTCTGCAAGAGCCATTACACTGAATAGAAGTGGGACAGGAAGTCCCATGTACTGACCAGAGAACATGGAGGAGAGGAACCTAAAAACGTCTATTGTTGCTGAGTGGGTGGGGGAAAGCAGTAAGGGGAGCGCCGTCTGTAGCCAGGACTGTGGTAGATTGAACTGCACTGCCCACTAGTGGTCATACGCAGGAACATATCTGCATTGAGAAAAACAGGAAGCCAGCTTCATGTACAGTTGAAGTTGGAAGTGTACATACACCTTAGCCAAAAACATTTAAACTCAGTTTTTCACAATTCCTGATATTTAATTTTAGTAAAAATTCCCTGTTTTACGTCAGTTAGGATCACCACTTTATTTTAAGAATGTGAAATGTCGGAATAATAGAAGAGAGAATTATTTATTTCAGCTTTAATTTCTTTCATCACATTCCCAGTGGGTCAGAAGTTTACATACACTCAATTAGTACTTGGTAGCATTGCATTTAAATTGTTTAACTTGGGTCAAACATTTCATGTAGCCTTCAACAAGCTTCCCACAATAAGTTGGGTGAATTTTGGCCCATTCCTCCTGACAGAGCTTGTGTAACTGAGGCAGGTTTGTAGGCCTCCTTGCTCACACGGTTTTTCAGTTCTGCACACAAAGTTTCGATAGGATTGAGGTCAGGGCTTTGTGATGGCCACTCCAATACCTTGACTTTGTTGTCCTTAAGTCATTTTGCCACAACCATTTGGAAGACCCATTTTCGACCAAGCTTTAACTTCCTGACTGATGCCTTGAGATGTTGCTTCAATATATTCACATAATTTTCCTGCCTCCTGATGCCATCTATTTTGTGAAGTGCACAAGTCCCTCCTGAAGAAAAGCACCCCCAAAGCATGATGCTGCTACCCCCGTGCTTCACGGTTGGGATGGTGTTCTTCGGCTTGCAAGCCTCCACGTTACTATAAAGACCTGGAAGCCAGCTCCATGTTACTATAAAGACCTGGAAGCCAGCTCCACGTTACTATAAAGACCTGGGAACCAGCTCCACTTAACTATAAAGACCTGGACCTGGGAGCCAGCTCCACGTTACTATAAACACCTGGACCTGGGAGCCAGCTCCACGTTACTATAAAGACCTGGGAGCCAGCTTCACGTTACTATAAAGACCTGGACCTGGGGCCCAGCTCCACGTTACTATAAAGACATGGGAGCCAGCTTCACGTTACTATAAAGACCTGGGAGCCAACTCCACGTTACTATAAAGACCTGGGAGCCAGCTCCACGTTACTATAAAGACCTGGGAGCCAGCTCCACGTTACTCTAAAGACCTGGGAGCCAGCTCCATGTTACTATAAAGACCCAGCTGGACCTGGGAGCCAGCTCCACGTTACTATAAAGACTATAAAGACTCCACGGGGGAGCCAGCTCCACGTTATAAAGACCTGGGAGCCAGCTAAATAAAGACCTGGGAGCCAGCTCCACGTTACTATAAAGACCTGGGAGCCAGCTCCACGTTACTATAAAGACCTGGGAGCCAGCTCCACGTTACTATAAAGACCTGGGAGCCAGCTCCACGTTACTATAAAAGACCTGGGAGCCAGCTCCAGCTATAAAGACCTGGGAGCCAGCTCCACGTTACTCTAAAGACCTGGGAGCCAGCTCCACGTTACTCTAAAGACCTGGGAGCCAGCTCCACGTTACTCTAAAGACCTGGGAGCACGTTACTCTAAAGACCTGGGAGCCAGCTCCACGTTACTATAAAGACCTGGGAGCCAGCTCCACGTTACTATAAAGACCTGGGAGCCAGCTCCACGCCAGCTCCACGTTACTATAAAGACCTGGGAGCCAGCTCCACGTTAATCTAAAGACCTGGGAGCCAGCTCCACGTTACTCTAGCCAGCTCCACGTTACTCTAAATTCCTGGGAGCCAGCTCCACGTTACTCTAAAGACCTGGGAGCCAGCTCCACGTTACTATAAAGACCTGGGAGCCAGCTCCACGGTTTTTGTTCATTTCCCCCCTCTAATTAGGGACTGATGTCGGGTGTAATTAATGATCAGGAAGAACAGAAAAGCAGCAGAACTCCAGACCACTCATAGTGAGAATTTAATACATCTCTTATAGAGATACAAAATACACATGGCTGTAAAAGT
>NC_056453.1:43028232-43035732 GCF_018296145.1 Oncorhynchus tshawytscha
TCTGTAGGGGGCAGATAGAGACCAGATTGCCTTGTCTGTATGGGGGCAGATAGATACCAGACTGCCTTGTCTGTATGGGGGCAGATAGAGGCCAGACTGCCTTGTCTGTAGGGGGCAGACAGAGACCAGACGGCCTTGTCTGTATGGGGGCAGACAGAGACCAGACTGCCTTGTCTGTATGGGGGCAGACAGACAGACTGCCTTGTCTGTAGGGGGCAGATAGAGACCAGACTGCCTTGTCTGTAGGGGGCAGATAGAGACCAGATTGCCTTGTCTGTATGGGGGCAGATAGATACCAGACTGCCTTGTCTGTATGGGGGCAGATAGAGACCAGACTGCCTTGTCTGTAGGGGGCAGACAGAGACCAGAAGGCCTTTTCTGTATGGGGGCAGACAGAGACCAGACTGCCTTGTCTGTATGGGGGCAGACAGAGACCAGACTGCCTTGTCTGTATGGGGGCAGACAGAGACCAGACGGCCTTGTGTGTATGGGGGCAGATAGAGACCAGACGGCCTTGTGTGTATGGGGGCAGATAGAGACCAGACTGCCTTGTCTGTATGAAGCAGATAGAGACCAGACTGCCTTGTCTGTATGGGGCAGACAGAGACCAGACTGCCAATAATTTGGGGCATTTAATTAGGTGCTCAACACAAGAGATATGAATTAAATGAGCCCATAATAGGCATAATAATAAATTAATCGGGATAAATTATGAATAAAACAAACAAACAATAGATGTTGAGTCAAACTCTCGCTCTCTTCTACAGTCGTTCAACCATTATCATCAGTCAGTACGTGACCAGTCCTTGACTGTTTGGAAACCCGAATGTGCATTTAACAATTATGCCTTGGCAATAATGATGAATACACTGAACGGATACTGAACCAACCTGAATAAAATGGAATGAGAAAGATTGTTCTAGACATTTATATGGGTAAAACCCCATCTCCATAGATACTGTATGTCACTCTGTTTGAAGTTAAGAGTGCTCTATCTCAATAGGATTACCTTAGATAAAATTACCATAAATAAATCCCGCCCCCCAAAAATGTATACAAATAAAAATGTACTTGTCTTTTCCTACTAGCACTGACTTTGTTGAGTGGATAATGTACTTGTCTTTTCCTACTAGCACTGACTTTGTTGAGTGGATAATGTACTTGTCTTTTCCTACTAGCACTGACTTTGTTGAGTGGATAATGTACTTGTCTTTTCCTACTAGCACTGACTTTGTTGAGTGGAAAATGTACTTGCTACAACTGTAATATGTTGTGGTCTCACCTAGCTATCTTAAAACTTGTTATGGACTTGGTCCCTGTGGCGGGATCAAATCAGCGGAAATTTTAGAGCGCCACCTATAGTTTTCGATAAAACTCAAACTTTCATTAAAACACACATACAAGGTACTGAATTAAAGCTACACTCGTTGTGAATCTAGCCAGCAAGTCAGATTTGTAAAATGCTTTTCGGCGAAAGCATGAGAAGCTATTATCTGATAGCATGCACCCCCAGAATACCAGACCGTCAACAAAACAACAGATTTTGCGGTAGCCGGCGCTACCCAAAACGCAGAAATAAAATATAAAACATTCATTACCTTTGACGAGCTTCTTTCTTGGCACTCCTATATGTCACATAAACATCACAATTGGGTCTTTTTCCCGATTAAATCCGTCATTGTATACCCAAAATGTGATTTGCTGAAGACCGGTCTGATCCAGAAAAATGCCCCTTTACAAGACGCAACGTCACTTTTTAAAATTACAAAAGTTGCCTATATACTTTTACAAATCACTTCAAACTACTTATCTAAACCAACTTTAGGTATTAATAAACGTTAATAATCTATCAAATTGATCACGGGGCGATCTGTATTCGATAGCAGCAAGTCTTGAAATCATACTCCATGTTTTCAGTTTCATAACATCCTGTGGTGTACTCGATGAAAGGAAGTGCTTACACGTCACCAAACCAAGGATAAAGAAGCCCCAAAATGACCGCATTGGCGACATCGTGTGGAAGCTGTAGGCGTTTACAGGGGATCTCCATGTATTTTCCTCAGCCTTAGACAATACATTGACTGGCGGATGAATATTATTTTCATATTTTTGGTGAACAGTTTTTCGAAGGATTTTGACTCCTAAACACGTTCTGTTATAGCCACAGACACGATTTAACCAGTTTTAGAGACTTCAGAGTGTTTTCTATACACACACACTTATCATATGCATATACTATATTCCTGGCATGAGTAGCAGGACGCTGAAATGTTGCGCGATTTTTAACAAAAAGCTGCGAAAATTCGCAGCCTCCTTAACAGGATTTATTAAGATGAATAAACTAATGTCAGTGGCAATGGATAAGAGCGTCTGCTAAATGACTACACATGTATTGAATGTATTACACCATTGTGACCAGTCACTGACTATATTACACCATTATCGTCATGGTGACCAGTCATTGACTATATTACACCATTATCGTCATGGTGACCAGTCATTGACTATATTACACCATTATCGTCATTGTGACCAGTCATTGACTATATTACACCATTATCGTCATTGTGACCAGTCATTGACTGTACTAAACCATTATCGTCATTGTGACCAGTCATTGACTGTATTAAACCATTATCGTCATTGTGACCAGTCACTGACTGTATTAAACCATTATCGTCATGGTGACCAGTCACTGACTGTATTAAACCATTATCGTCATGGAGACCAGTCACTGACTATATTACACCATTATCGTCATACAGAAGGACGCATAATAAACAACTGATGATAATGTCCCATCCTTGCTAACACAATCATCATGATAATCATTATCACAATGCCGGTGTAATCAAGCTGTTGATGCAGAAGTTAAACAGCATCATTCATTGGGTGAATTCCATCAGTGGTTCTGTCAAGAGCTCTGAGCATCATCATCATCGCTCCACTCCAATAACAATTACATGGCAGCATCCCAAATAACATCATTCTCTATATAGTGTAGAGCGTTCACTCACTGCTGTACAACGCAGAAAAAAAGACGATCAATTCAAGAGGGTGCCACTAAATCAACGTCAAAACCTATTTTTTATTTTGCCCTATGTCATTACGAATCACATTCAATTAATCATTTAGATTGTTCTCTACAATATTACAACTTTAACACACTTTTGTTTTAGTTGACCATGTTGATGAAATAAGAACGTTAATTTGCTGTGACCATTGCTCGGGGCTCTCGAGTGGCATAGCGGTCTAAGGCACTGCATCTCAGTGCCTAGAGGTGTCGCTACAGACACCCTAGTTCGAATCCAGGCTGTATCACAACCGGCGCACAATTGGCCCAGCGTCGTCTGGGTTTGGCCGGTGTAGGCCGTCATTGTAAATAAGAATTTGTTCTTTAACTGACTTGCTTAGTTAAATAAAAGGTTAAATATATATATTTTTTATATAAAATAGTTTAGACTGCACCACTCTTGGTTGTATCTCTTCCATATTTGGTGTTGTGGGAGGTAACTATTAGGAGGTATTTCCAATGGTTGGACCAATCAAAATCAACTTGATACCTTCGTCATGTTCACCTCCGGATCCTTCCACTGCCTATAACTGCTATCAATCTAACCTGAGAGGTGCTGCTTCAACTGTGTTTATATACAATGGGTGGGTCTAATCCTGAATGCTGATTGGTTAAAACCGCATTCCAGACGGTGTCTATTCAACAAGTTACCACCGGCTAAATCTATAATGTTAAAATGCCTATTTACTCTGTTCCATCTGACTGTGCACTCTACTGTCTCATCAGCCCAGCCAGACAATTTATAAACTTGATCTCCACTATAAAAAAGCATATAGACATTATCTCACATTTGTTTTAGACCAACATTTAGGTTTTAACAGCAGAGACTGGTATAAACCTGCTGTCTGTCTCTCCGATATTTGCAACATTGTTTCAATATTCAAATGAATCTCCAACTGTCGGGAGTCGAGACAGACAGGGAGGCAGCTTTTCTCAGCCAGTGGAAATCATGAATCAGCATCATTTTTTTTATAGATATATACAAACATATATCAATTGAAAACAGGTAGAACCAAATGAAGTGCAGCTAGTTTTCAGTCTTTCCAGCCTCAGTGTGAAGTGATTGTGTTAGCTGTGTTGTTGGCTAGCTCCTCTGAATAACAGTGTCCTGATGAGAGAGCACATTCTCTATGCCAGGTGAAATCGTGCCTCATTAGCCCGTTGTTATGGATGTATCCAAATAAATGTCACTAGAAAACAGCTTAAAGTTGGCTAGCTAGCGAGCGTCTCTGGCAACGGAACCGATCAAACGAATGACCAGCGGGCTTGGGTATCAACGCTAGACACATAGTCTGGATAAATTCAAAATAAAACATTTATGAAAATATGTCAATCATTATTTGACAATTTATTTAAATAGGCAAGTCAGTTAAGAACGTGTAGGCCGTCATTGTAAACAATAATCATTTGTTCTTTAACTGACTTGCCTAGTTAAATAAAAGGTTAACACCCTTTCGCCATGGAGCAGATACACAGAGATCTATAGAGAAGATACACAGAGATCATGGAGCAGATTCACAGAGATCATGGAGCAGATACACAGAGATCATGGAGCAGATACACAGAGATCATGGAGCAGATTCACAGAGATCATGGAGCAGATTCACAGAGATCATGGAGCAGATTCACAGAGATCATGGAGCAGATACACAGAGATCATGGAGCAGATACACAGAGATCTATAGAGCAGATACACAGAGATCATGGAGCAGATACACAGAGATCATGGAGCAGATACACAGAGATCTATAGAGAAGATACACAGAGATCATGGAGCAGATTCACAGAGATCATGGAGCAGATACACAGAGATCATGGAGCAGATACACAGAGATCATGGAGCAGATTCACAGAGATCATGGAGCAGATTCACAGAGATCATGGAGCAGATTCACAGAGATCATGGAGCAGATTCACAGAGATCATGGAGCAGATACACAGAGATCAGATGGAGCAGATACAAAGAGATCATGGAGCAGATACACATCATGGAGCAGATTCACAGAGATCATGGATACACAGAGATCATGGAGCAGATACACAGAGATCATGGAGCAGATACACAGAGATCTATAGAGCAGAGCAGAGATCATGGAGCAGATACACAGAGATCATGGAGCAGATACACAGAGATCTATAGAGAGATACAGAGATCATGGAGCAGATACACAGAGATCATGGAGCAGATACACAGAGATCATGGAGCAGATTCACAGAGATCATGGAGCAGATACACAGAGATCATGGAGCAGATACACAGAGATCATGGAGCAGATCACAGAGATCATGGAGCAGATACACAGAGATCTATAGAGAAGATACACAGAGATCATGGAGCAGATACACAGAGATCTATAGAGCAGATACACAGAGATCATGGAGCAGATACACAGAGATCATGGAGCAGATTCACAGAGATCATGGAGCAGATACACAGAGATCATGGAGCAGATTCACAGAGATCATGGAGCAGATACACAGAGATCATGGAGCAGATACACAGAGATCATGGAGCAGATACACAGAGATCATGGAGCAGATTCACAGAGATCATGGATTCACAGAGATCTACAGAGCAGATTCACAGAGATCATGGAGCAGATCACAGAGATCATGGAGCAGATACACAGAGATCTATAGAGAAGATACAGAGATCATGGAGCAGATACACAGAGATCATGGAGCAGATACACAGAGATCATGGAGCAGATACACAGAGATCATGGAGCAGATTCACAGAGATCATGGAGCAGATTCACAGAGATCATGGAGCAGATTCACAGAGATCTATAGAGCAGATTCACAGAGATCATGGAGCAGATTCACAGAGATCATGGAGCAGATACACAGAGATCACGGAGCAGATTCACAGGGATCTATAGAGCAGATACACAGAGATTATGGAGCAGATTCACAGAGATCATGGAGCAGATTCACAGAGATCATGGAGCAGATTCACAGAGATCATGGAGCAGATTCACAGAGATCATGGAGCAGATACACAGAGATCATGGAGCAGATACACAGAGATCATGGAGCAGATACACAGAGATCTATAGAGCAGATACACAGAGATCATGGAGCAGATACACAGAGATCTATAGAGAAGATACACAGAGATCATGGAGCAGATACACAGAGATCATGGAGAGATCTATAGAGCAGATTCACAGAGATCATGGAGCAGATACACAGAGATCACGGAGCAGATTCACAGGGATCTATAGAGCAGATACACAGAGATTATGGAGCAGATTCACAGAGATCATGGAGCAGATTCACAGAGATCATGGAGCAGATTCACAGAGATCACGGAGCAGATTCACAGAGATCATGGAGCAGATTCACAGAGATCATGGAGCAGATACACAGAGATCTATAGAGCAGATTCACAGAGATCTATAGAGCAGTGACGACTTGTTGATCATGTCTGTGATGACATTCCATTCGCTATAAACATGCTACAATCTCAGAGTAAATCATCTAACTTTTCAACCTGATAGAGACAGTTTGGGACTGTTTGTTTTTCCTGACGGAATTTTCGATTGGATGTAAATATTTATTTAAAACCTTGAATTAATTCGTCCTTTTAGGGGTGAGCATCCGATATAGTGCACTACTTTTGACCAGTGTCCATAGGGCTCTGGTCTAAAGTAGTGCACTAGGGAATAGGGTGCCATAGGGCGCTGGTCTAAAGTAGTGCACTAGGGAATAGAGTGCCATAGGGCTCTGGTCTAAAGTAGTGCACTAGGGAATAGAGTGCCATAGGGCTCTGGTCTAAAGTAGTGCACTATGTAGGGAATAGGGTGCCATAGGGCTCTGGTCTAAAGTAGTGCACTAGGGAATAGAGTGCCATAGGGCTCTGGTCTAAAGTAGTGCACTAGGGAATAGAGTGCCATAGGGCTCTGGTCAAAGTAGTGCACTAGGGAATAGAGTGCCATAGGGCTCTGGTCTAAAGTAGTGCACTAGGGAATAGAGTGCCATAGGGCTCTGGTCTAAAGTAGTGCACTATGTAGGGAATAGGTGCCATAGGGCTCTGGTCTAAAGTAGTGCACTAGGGAATAGGGTGCCATAGGGCTCTGGTCTAAAGTAGTGCACTAGGGAATAGAGTGCCATAGGGCTCTGGTCTAAAGTAGTGCACTATGTAGGGAATAGGGTGCCATAGGGGTCTGGTCTAAAGTAGTGCCCTAGGGAATAGAGTGCCATAGGGCTCTGGTCTAAAGTAGTGCACTAGGGAATAGAGTGCCATAGGGCTCTGATCTAAAGTAGTGCACTATATAGGGAATAGGGTCCATAGGGCTCTGGTCTAACGTAGTGCACTATATAGGGAATAGGGTGCCATTTGGGACGCATCAGTTTTAGCAAAATGATATATACGTTAAATACTAAATAGTTTTCACTGTATGATTTTGCACCAGAAGGTTGTG
>NC_056453.1:43038232-43110732 GCF_018296145.1 Oncorhynchus tshawytscha
AGTTGATTACTGGTATAGAGGGCCCTCTTCTAGACAGTTGATTACTGGTAAGAGGGCCCTCTTCTGGTATAGACAGTTGATTACTGGTATAGAGGGCCCTCTTCTAGACAGTTGATTACTGGTATAGAGGGCCCTCTTCTAGACAGTTGATTACTGGTATAGAGGGCCCTCTTCTAGACAGTTGATTACTGGTATAGAGGGCCCTCTTCTAGACAGTTGATTACTGGTAAAGAGGGCCCTCTTCTAGACAGTTGATTACTGGTAAAGAGGGTCCTCTTCTAGACAGTTGATTACTGGTATAGAGGGCCCTCTTCTAGACAGTTGATTACTGGTATAGAGGGCCCTCTTCTAGACAGTTGATTACTGGTAAAGAGGGCCCTCTTCTAGACAGTTGATTACTGGTATAGAGGGCCCTCTTCTAGACAGTTGATTACTGGTATAGAGGGTCCTCTCCTAGACAGTTGATTACTGGTATAGAGGGCCCTCTTCTAGACAGTTGATTACTGGTATAGAGGGCCCTCTTCTAGACAGTTGATTACTGGTAAAGAGGGCCCTCTTCTAGACAGTTGATTACTGGTATAGAGGGCCCTCTTCTAGACAGTTGATTACTGGTAAAGAGGGCCCTCTTCTAGACAGTTGATTACTGGTAAAGAGGGTCCTCTTCTAGACAGTTGATTACTGGTATAGAGGGCCCTCTCTTCTAGACAGTTGATTACTGGTATAGAGGGCCCTCTCTTCTAGACAGTTGATTACTGGTATAGAGGGCCCTCTTCTAGACAGTTGATTACTGGTATAGAGGGCCCTCTTCTAGACAGTTGATTACTGGTTTAGAGGGCCCTCTTCTAGACAGTTGATTACTGGTATAGAGGGCCATCTTCTAGACAGTTGATTACTGGTATAGAGGGCCCTCTTCTAGACAGTTGATTACTGGTATAGAGGGCCCTCTCCTAGACAGTTGATTACTGGTAAAGAGGGTCCTCTCCTAGACAGTTGATTACTGGTATAGAGGGCCCTCTCCTAGACAGTTGATTACTGGTATAGAGGGTCCTCTCCTAGACAGTTGATTACTGGTATAGAGGGCCCTCTCCTAGACAGTTGATTACTGGTATAGAGGGCCCTCTCCTAGACAGTTGATTACTGGTATAGAGGGCCCTCTTCTAGACAGTTGATTACTGGTATAGAGGGCCCTCTGACAGTTGATTACTGGTATAGAGGGCCCTCTTCTAGACAGTTGATTACTGGTATAGAGGGCCCTCTTCTAGACAGTTGATTACTGGTATAGAGGGCCCTCTTCTAGACAGTTGATTACTGGTAAGAGGGCCCTCTTCTAGACAGTTGATTACTGGTATAGAGGGCCCTCTTCTAGACTTGATTACTGGTAGAGGGCCCTCTTCTAGACAGTTGATTACTGGTATAGAGGGCCCTCTTCTAGACAGTTGATTACTGGTATAGAGGGCCCTCTTCTAGACAGTTGATTACTGGTAAGAGGGCCCTCTTCTAGACAGTTGATTACTGGTATAGAGGGCCCTCTTCTAGACAGTTGATTACTGGTAAAGAGGGCCCTCTTCTAGACAGTTGATTACTGGTAAAGAGGGTCCTCTTCTAGACAGTTGATTACTGGTATAGAGGGCCCTCTTCTAGACAGTTGATTACTGGTATAGAGGGCCCTCTCCTAGACAGTTGATTACTGGTATAGAGGGCCCTCTTCTAGACAGTTGATTACTGGTATAGAGGGCCCTCTTCTAGACAGTTGATTACTGGTATAGAGGGCCCTCTCCTAGACAGTTGATTACTGGTATAGAGGGCCCTCTTCTAGACAGTTGATTACTGGTATAGAGGGCCCTCTTCTAGACAGTTGATTACTGGTATAGAGGGCCCTCTTCTAGACAGTTGATTACTGGTATAGAGGGCCCTCTTCTAGACAGTTGATGACTGGTATAGAGGGCCCTCTCCTAGACAGTTGATTACTGGTATAGAGGGTCCTCTTCTAGACAGTTGATTACTGGTATAGAGGGTCCTCTTCTAGACAGTTGATTACTGGTATAGAGGGTCCTCTTCTAGACAGTTGATTACTGGTATAGAGGGTCCTCTTCTAGACAGTTGATTACTGGTATAGAGGGCCCTCTCCTAGACAGTTGATTACTGGTATAGAGGGCCCTCTCCTAGACAGTTGATTACTGGTATAGAGGGCCCTCTTCTAGACAGTTGATTACTGGTATAGAGGGCCCTCTTCTAGACAGTTGATTACTGGTATAGAGGGCCCTCTTCTAGACAGTTGATTACTGGTATAGAGGGCCCTCTTCTAGACAGTTGATTACTGGTATAGAGGGCCCTCTTCTAGACAGTTGATTACTGGTATAGAGGGTCCTCTCCTAGACAGTTGATTACTGGTATAGAGGGCCCTCTTCTAGACAGTTGATTACTGGTATAGAGGGCCCTCTTCTAGACAGTTGATTACTGGTAAAGAGGGCCCTCTTCTAGACAGTTGATTACTGGTATAGAGGGCCCTCTTCTAGACAGTTGATTACTGGTAAAGAGGGCCCTCTTCTAGACAGTTGATTACTGGTATAGAGGGTCCTCTCCTAGACAGTTGATTACTGGTATAGAGGGCCCTCTCCTAGACAGTTGATTACTGGTATAGAGGGCCCTCTCCTAGACAGTTGATTACTGGTATAGAGGGCCCTCTCCTAGACAGTTGATTACTGGTATAGAGGGCCCTCTTCTAGACAGTTGATTACTGGTATAGAGGGCCCTCTTCTAGACAGTTGATTACTGGTATAGAGGGCCCTCTTCTAGACAGTTGATTACTGGTAAAGAGGGCCCTCTTCTAGACAGTTGATTACTGGTATAGAGGGCCCTCTTCTAGACAGTTGATTACTGGTAAAGAGGGCCCTCTTCTAGACAGTTGATTACTGGTATAGAGGGCCCTCTTCTAGACAGTTGATTACTGGTATAGAGGGCCCTCTTCTAGACAGTTGATTACTGGTAAGAGGGCCCTAGACAGTTGATTACTGGTATAGAGGGCCCTCTTCTAGACAGTTGATTACTGGTAAAGAGGGCCCTCTTCTAGACAGTTGATTACTGGTAAAGAGGGTCCTCTTCTAGACAGTTGATTACTGGTATAGAGGGCCCTCTCTTCTAGACAGTTGATTACTGGTATAGAGGGCCCTCTCTTCTAGACAGTTGATTACTGGTATAGAGGGCCCTCTTCTAGACAGTTGATTACTGGTATAGAGGGCCCTCTTCTAGACAGTTGATTACTGGTATAGAGGGTCCTCTCCTAGACAGTTGATTACTGGTATAGAGGGCCCTCTTCTAGACAGTTGATTACTGGTATAGAGGGTCCTCTCTAGACAGTTGATTACTGGTATAGAGGGCCCTCTCCCTCTTTAGACAGTTGATTACTGGTATAGAGGGCCCTCTTCTAGACAGTTGATTACTGGTATAGAGGGTCCTCTCCTAGACAGTTGATTACTGGTATAGAGGGCCCTCTTCTAGACAGTTGATTACTGGTATAGAGGGCCCTCTTCTAGACAGTTGATTACTGGTAAAGAGGGCCCTCTTCTAGACAGTTGATTACTGGTAAAGAGGGTCCTCTTCTAGACAGTTGATTACTGGTATAGAGGGCCCTCTCTTCTAGACAGTTGATTACTGGTATAGAGGGCCCTCTCTTCTAGACAGTTGATTACTGGTATAGAGGGTCCTCTCCTAGACAGTTGATTACTGGTATAGAGGGCCCTCTTCTAGACAGTTGATTACTGGTATAGAGGGCCCTCTTCTAGACAGTTGATTACTGGTATAGAGGGCCCTCTTCTAGACAGTTGATTACTGGTATAGAGGGCCCTCTTCTAGACAGTTGATTACTGGTATAGAGGGCCCTCTCCTAGACAGTTGATTACTGGTAAAGAGGGTCCTCTCCTAGACAGTTGATTACTTGTATAGAGGGCCCTCTCCTAGACAGTTGATTACTGGTATAGAGGGTCCTCTCCTAGACAGTTGATTACTGGTATAGAGGGCCCTCTCCTAGACAGTTGATTACTGGTAAAGAGGGCCCTCTTCTAGACAGTTGATTACTGGTATAGAGGGCCCTCTTCTAGACAGTTGATTACTGGTATAGAGGGCCCTCTTCTAGACAGTTGATTACTGGTAGACAGTTGATTACTGGTATAGAGGGCCCTCTTCTAGACAGTTGATTACTGGTATAGAGGGCCCTCTTCTAGACAGTTGATTACTGGTAAAGAGGGCCCTCTTCTAGACAGTTGATTACTGGTATAGAGGGCCCTCTTCTAGACAGTTGATTACTGGTATAGAGGGCCCTCTTCTAGACAGTTGATTACTGGTATAGAGGGCCCTCTTCTAGACAGTTGATTACTGGTAAAGAGGGCCCTCTTCTAGACAGTTGATTACTGGTATAGAGGGCCCTCTTCTAGACAGTTGATTACTGGTAAAGAGGGCCCTCTTCTAGACAGTTGATTACTGGTAAAGAGGGTCCTCTTCTAGACAGTTGATTACTGGTATAGAGGGCCCTCTTCTAGACAGTTGATTACTGGTATAGAGGGCCCTCTCCTAGACAGTTGATTACTGGTATAGAGGGCCCTCTTCTAGACAGTTGATTACTGGTATAGAGGGCCCTCTTCTAGACAGTTGATTACTGGTATAGAGGGCCCTCTCCTAGACAGTTGATTACTGGTAAAGAGGGCCCTCTTCTAGACAGTTGATTACTGGTAAAGAGGGTCCTCTTCTAGACAGTTGATTACTGGTATAGAGGGCCCTCTTCTAGACAGTTGATTACTGGTAAAGAGGGTCCTCTTCTAGACAGTTGATTACTGGTATAGAGGGCCCTCTCTTCTAGACAGTTGATTACTGGTATAGAGGGCCCTCTCTTCTAGACAGTTGATTACTGGTATAGAGGGTCCTCTCCTAGACAGTTGATTACTGGTATAGAGGGCCCTCTTCTAGACAGTTGATTACTGGTATAGAGGGCCCTCTTCTAGACAGTTGATTACTGGTATAGAGGGCCCTCTTCTAGACAGTTGATTACTGGTAGACAGAGGGCCCTCTTCTAGACAGTTGATTACTGGTATAGAGGGCCCTCTTCTAGACAGTTGATTACTGGTAAAGAGGGTCCTCTCCTAGACAGTTGATTACTGGTATAGAGGGCCCTCTCCTAGACAGTTGATTACTGGTATAGAGGGTCCTCTCCTAGACAGTTGATTACTGGTATAGAGGGCCCTCTCCTAGACAGTTGATTACTGGTAAAGAGGGCCCTCTTCTAGACAGTTGATTACTGGTATAGAGGGCCCTCTTCTAGACAGTTGATTACTGGTAAAGAGGGCCCTCTTCTAGACAGTTGATTACTGGTATAGAGGGCCCTCTTCTAGACAGTTGATTACTGGTATAGAGGGCCCTCTTCTAGACAGTTGATTACTGGTAAAGAGGGCCCTCTTCTAGACAGTTGATTACTGGTATAGAGGGCCCTCTTCTAGACAGTTGATTACTGGTATAGAGGGCCCTCTTCTAGACAGTTGATTACTGGTATAGAGGGCCCTCTTCTAGACAGTTGATTACTGGTAAAGAGGGCCCTCTTCTAGACAGTTGATTACTGGTATAGAGGGCCCTCTTCTAGACAGTTGATTACTGGTAAAGAGGGCCCTCTTCTAGACAGTTGATTACTGGTAAAGAGGGTCCTCTTCTAGACAGTTGATTACTGGTAAGAGGGCCCTCTTCTAGACAGTTGATTACTGGTATAGAGGGCCCTCTTCTAGACAGTTGATTACTGGTATAGAGGGCCCTCTTCTAGACAGTTGATTACTGGTAAAGAGGGCCCTCTTCTAGACAGTTGATTACTGGTATAGAGGGCCCTCTTCTAGACAGTTGATTACTGGTAAAGAGGGCCCTCTTCTAGACAGTTGATTACTGGTAAAGAGGGTCCTCTTCTAGACAGTTGATTACTGGTATAGAGGGCCCTCTTCTAGACAGTTGATTACTGGTATAGAGGGCCCTCTTCTAGACAGTTGATTACTGGTATAGAGGGCCCTCTTCTAGACAGTTGATTACTGGTATAGAGGGCCCTCTTCTAGACAGTTGATTACTGGTATAGAGGGCCCTCTTCTAGACAGTTGATTACTGGTATAGAGGGCCCTCTCCTAGACAGTTGATTACTGGTATAGAGGGCCCTCTCCTAGACAGTTGATTTGTTTACTAGATACTGACTGAAGCAGGAAATGCATTACAGAAACTCTCCTTAGGCGCCACACAATCAAATCAAATCAAATGTCAAATCAAATCAAATCGTATTGGTCACAGACACTTGTTTAGCAGATGTTATTGCAGGTGTAGCGAAAATCTTGTGTTTCTAACTCCGACAGTGGAGTAATATCTAACAAGTAATATCTAACCGTTTCACAACATATACCCAAAATACACGTAAATCCAAATAAGGAATTGTCTGATGATATGTAAAACCATAAACGCTCTCCTACTGTCCTAAACACGCCTCTAAATACCACTAGACTGTTGTGGTGTCTGTATTTAACCTAGGCAAGTCAGTTAAGAACAAATTCTTATTCACAATGATGGCCTACTGGGGAAGAGGTGGTTAACTGCCTTGTTCAGGGACAGTATAACAGATCGTTTGCCTTGTCAGCTCGGGGATTCGATCCAGCAACCTTTCGGTTAATGGCCCACAACTCACTTACCACTAGGCTACCCTGCCACCCCTTTCTAGTTTCTTGTTTGTGTTTATGCTGAGAACATTCTCAGTTCCCACCAGAATATGACTAATAGGATCAGTTAACTAGATTGAAATGAACCAGATATATTGATAAGATGCTCATGTCTACGCCCAGAAATGTATTTATTTATTTCACCTTTATTTAACCAGGTGGCCAGTTGAGAACAAGTTCTCATTTACAACTGCGACCTGGACAAGATAAAGCAAAGCAGTTCGACAGATAAAACAACACAGAGTTACACATGGAATAAACAAAACATACAGTCAATAACACAATAAAAAAGTATATATACAGTGTGTGCAAATGAGGTAAGAGGTCCGGACAACAGGCCCTCCGATTTGAAACCCTGAATTCTGTCTGAGAAGTAGTTGGTGAACCAGGCGAAGCAGTCATTTAAGAAACCAAGGCTGTTGAGTCTGCCGATAAGAATGCGGTGATTGACAGAGTCGAACGCCTTGGCCAGGTCGATGAAGACGGCTGCACAGTACTGTCTCTTAACGATGGCGGTTATGATATCGTTTAGGACCTTGAGCGTGGCTGAGGTGCACCCATGACCAGCTTGGAAACCAGATTGCATAGAGGAGAAGGTACGGTGGGATTCGAAATGGTTGGTGATCTGTTTGTTGACTTGGCTTTCGAAGACCTTAGAAAGGCAGGGCAGGATGGATATAGGTCTGTAACAGTTTGGGTCTAGAGTGACTGCCCCTTTGAAGAGGGGGATGACCGCAGCAGCTTTCCAATCTTTGGGGATCTCAGATGATACGAAAGAGAGGTTAAACAGGCTAGTAGTAATAGGAGTTGCAACAATTTTGGCTGATCATTTTAGAAAGAGAGGGTTCAGATTGGGAGTCGTTGTACTAAAGGTGGGAAGGCAGGCGTTCTGCTTATTGGTCTGAGCATTAATCAGACTCGGTGGGCAGAATCGCTGTATTCCCGCGTGGGCCGATTTTTAACGGGAATGAAATCTCTCGCTTTGCCTCTTTCTTTCTGATACAACCAAAGACAGCAGTCTACCTGCCAATGGAAACACAAATGGGCTGAGAATTCTGGGAAGTGTTGTTTTATTTAGAGTGTTTATCCCAAACTATCAAACTCCAAGCCAAACCAGCAACCTCTGTGTCCCTATGGCTCTGACCCATTGTGTGTGTGTGTGTTTGTCTTTTGGTTTCTCAGTCTGCTTGAACTCTCCCACCCTGCAGAACTGGGACAAACCATGCAGTCATAAATCACACACACACACACACACTGAGAGATATTATCATGTGTTTACTCCTCATCATGTCACGAAGTGAAGCAGCACAGTGTGTGACTGATGTTAACCTGTTCTGTTACCAATCAGCTCTGAATACTTCCTGCTAAAGGAGCAGTATATTCAATGAAACCCTGATGAACTCTCTCTCTCTCTCTCCCTCCCTCCTTCCCTCTCTGAGAGGTTGTCTATAGGGGGTGAGATGTAAAATACAAACGAGACAACAGTGTGTTGTTGTAAAGGTGTTTCCTAATCAACACAATTAATTAGACCAAACCATCAATGTTACATCCTATTATCCTCCCTCTCTATGTTCCCCCTCCCTCCACCCTCTCCTCCCACCCTCCCCTCCTCTCTCCCCCTCCTCCCTTCCGTCCTCCCTTCCTCTCTCCCCGTCGTCCTCCCCCTCCTCTCTCCTCCCTCCTCCCCTCCTCTCTCCTCCCTCCTCCCCCCCCCCTCTCTCCCCCTCCCCCTCCTCCCTCCCCTCCTCTCTCCTCTCTCCTCCCTCCCCTCCTCTCTCCCCTCCTCTCTCCTCCCTCCTCCCCTCTCTCCTCCCTCCTCCCCTCCTCTCTCCTTCCTCCTCTCTCCCCTCCTCTCTTCTCTCTCCTCCCTCCCCTCCTCTATCCTCCCCTCCTCTCTCCCTCCTCCTCCCTCCCCTCCTCTCTCCCCCTCCTCTCTCCTCCCTCCCCTCCTCTCTCCTCTCTCCTCCTCCCTCCCCTCCTCTCTCCTCTCTCCCCTCCTCTCTCCTCTCTCCTCTCCCCTCCTCTCTCCTCTCTCCCCTCCTCTCTCCTCCCTCCCCTCCTCTCTCCCCTCCTCTCTCCTCCCTCCCCTCCTCTCTCCCCTCCTCTCCCTCCCTCCCCTCCTCTCTCCCCTCCTCTCTCCTCCCCCCTCCTCTCTCCCCCTCCTCTCTCCTCCCCCTCCCCTCCTCTCTCTCTCTCCCCTCCTCTCTCCTCTCTCCCCTCCTCTCTCCTCTCTCCTCTCCCCCTCCTCTCTCCTCTCCCCTCCTCTCTCCTCCCTCCCCTCCTCTCCCCCTCCTCTCTCCTCCCTCCCCTCCTCCCCCTCCTCTCTCCTCCCTCCCCTCCTCTCTCCCCTCCTCTCTCCTCCCTCCCCTCCTCTCTCCCCCCTCCTCTCTCCTCCCTCCCCTCCTCTCTCCTCTCTCCCCTCCTCTCTCCTCTCTCCCCTCCTCTCTCTCTCTCCCCTCCCCTCCTCTCTCCCCCTCCTCCTCCTCCCTCCCCTCCTCTCTCCTCTCTCCCCCTCCTCTCTCCTCTCCCCTCCTCTCTCCTCTCCCCTCCCCTCCTCTCTCCCCTCTCTCCCCTCCTCTCCCCCTCCTCTCTCCTCCCCCCCTCCTCTCTCCCCCTCCTCTCTCCTCTCCCCTCCTCTCTCCTCCCTCCCCTCCTCTCTCCCCTCCTCTCTCCTCCCTCCCCTCCTCTCTCCCCCTCCTCTCCCCTCCTCTCCCTCCTCCCCTCTCCCCTCTCTCCTCTCTCCTCTCTCCTCCTCCTCTCCCCCCCCCTCCCTCTCCTCTCTCCTCTCTCCCCTCCTCTCTCCTCCCTCCCCTCCTCTCCCTCCTCCTCCCCTCCTCTCTCCTCCCTCCCTCCTCTCCTCTCCTCCCTCCTCTCTCCTCCCCTCTCCTCCCTCCCCTCTCTCCCCTCCTCTCTCCCCTCCTCTCTCCACTCTCTTTACCCTGAAAACAGGTGCAGCCAACCCGTTAGAAGTTAAATGGGGTGAAAATGATTGTCTGACTGAGTTGTTTTCACACTGTCAACATTTCTGTATTTTATTATTCATATTATGTGTAACACGTTTAGAGGAAATGTAATTATCACCTCTTACCCATTTCATCCCACCCACAGCTACCCGCTACTGTTACCTCCGCAGTCAGAACACATAATACAGGCCTTAGCAGAAGAGCTGTGTAAGTGTGGCCTGTACGTGTGGCCTATATTTATGTGTGTTGCATTTTAGTTTATTTATCTTTTTTATCTTATCTTTATCTTGCACGGTGTGTTGTAGAAGTGTAAACAAAAAAAAACAATTTTTAAACCAACTGAACAGATTTAATTTTTTAATTTTTTAAATCTTTAACAAATGCAACATAGTAGTTATTTAAGCATATTCACAAATCCTTCCCCTCTGAAAAGTATCACTGTAACACCAAAATGGTAAGCCAGTCTGTGGGCGATATCTCAGCATCCCACTGAGACATTGCTACGTGACTCAGAGACCACCGTCCGCAGTGGACGCACAGCCCAAACTTTCCAACCAACACTGCAAATAGTGTTCTACAAAAACGGTTGTGCGTTTGCGCGCACATTTTGTACTCTGATAAGTGCGTCAGTCACAGCTGCTTTCAGGGCGAGTGTAGTATGACATCATTCCTCTCTGCTGGTAGTAACCTGTCTACAAAGCCTTTTGGACTCTTTGGTAGTGAAACGAAAAGGTGGATAACATTCACACAGCCAGTTCAGCATAACCTCATTGTTCCTACAGCCCGGTGTGTAGGAGGGGTAATCACTTACAAAACTCACATCTACACTTGATGTTCATACAGGTATTTTGGGGGAAGCAAACATGAGAGGGGGGGGTTCTACATTAAAAGAGATCAACCAACCGGTATTATCAGCCCCAATAAGTGCAGTCTACATACAGTCTACATACAGTCTAAAGTGTACAGCTAAACAGTGGTGTACAACTAGACTGTGGTGTACAACTAGACTGTGGTGTACAACTAGACTGTGGTGTACAACTAGACTGTGGTGTACAACTAGACTGTGGTGTACAACTAGACTGTGGTGTACAACTAGACTGTGGTGTACAACTAGACTGTGGTATACAACTAGACTGTGGTGTACAACTAGACTGTGGTGTACAACTAGACTGTGGTGAAGGGGTGTACAGCTACACAGTGGTGAAGGGGTGTACAGCTACACAGTGGTGAAGGGGTGTACAACTAGACTGTGGTGAAGTGGTGTACAACTAGACTGTGGTGAAGGGGTGTACAACTAGACTGTGGTGAAGTGGTGTACAACTACACAGTGGTGAAGGGGTGTACAGCTACACAGTGGTGATTTTAGCATGTACATCTTGGTGAGACAAACAAACAAAAACAAAAAATGTAGATACATGCCAGCAAAGCCACTACACTAAACATTACATTAAGTGCACTATAACGGTGAGAAATGGTGCCCACAACGGCCTCCATAAAGCTGTCCCAACAGAAGAGCTTTCTTTTCCGCATCACAGAGTGAAGCCTTACCACTGCTACACCTGGCAATCAGCGGAGCCTTGTCTGGCAGCGAAACAGTTCATTCAGCCTCATTTACTGCCTTTTAAAGAAACAGGTAGATATGTGTAAGGGATTTCCTCCTCTTCTTCCGAAGAGGAGAGGCGAAAAGGATCAGAGGACCAATATGCGGCGTGGTAAGTGTCCATGGTTCTTTTAATATGTAAATGTACACATGAACACTACAAAACAATAAACATGGAACGTGTGAAACCCTAAACAGTCCTATCTGGTGCAAAGACAGAGACAGGAACAATCACCCACAAACACACAGTGAAACCCAGGCTACCTAAGTATGATTCTCAATCAGAGACAACTAATGACACCTGCCTCTGATTGAGAACCATACTAGGACCGAAACATAGAAATACCCAAATCATACAAAAACTAACATAGACTGCCCACCCCAACTCACGCCCTGACCATACTAAATAATGACAAAACAAAGGAAATAAAGGTCAGAACGTGACAATACGACTGACTTGCTTAAACTGTGGTTCTACTGACAATTGCGATGTACAAACTCTGGCACAAGGGGACGACCAGCGGATAAGAGGCAATCCGTAACTTCGATTAAGACATTAATGAGTGAGCTAGGATAGATGTTGTCAATATAACCATTTGTTCGGCACTTTTGAAATGTACAGTGATAGAATTTAGAACATGGGCCGTTCTTACAGTGTTCTCCCTGTACACCAAGTCAAATCAAATCAAATCAAATCAAATCAAATTTTATTTGTCACATACACATGGTTAGCAGATGTTAATGCGAGTGTAGCGAAATGCTTGTGCTTCTAGTTCCGACAATGCAGTAATAACGAGCAAGTAATCTAACTAACAATTCCAAAAAAAAACTACTGTCTTATACACAGTGTAAGGGGATAAAGAATATGTACATAAGGATATATGAATGAGTGATGGTACAGAGCAGCATAGGCAAGATACAGTAGATGATATCGAGTACAGTATATACATATGAGATAAGTATGTAAACCAAGTGGCATAGTTAAAGTGGTTAGTGATACATGTATTACATAAGGATGCAGTCGATGATATAGAGTACAGTATCAACGTATGCATATGAGATGAACAATGTAGGGTAAGTAACATTATATAAGGTAGCATTGTTTAAAGTGGCTAGTGATATATTTACATAATTTCCCATCAATTCCCATGATTAAAGTGGCTGGAGTAGAGTCAGTGTCATTGACAGTGTGTTGGCAGTAGCCACTCAATGTTAGTGGTGGCTGTTTAACAGTCTGATGGCCTTGAGATAGAAGCTGTTTTTCAGTCTCTCGGTCCCAGCTTTGATGCACCTGTACTGACCTCGCCTTCTGGATGACAGCGGGGTGAACAGGCAGTGGCTCGGGTGGTTGATGTCCTTGATGATCTTTATGGCCTTCCTGTAGCATCGGGTGGTGTAGGTGTCCTGGAGGGCAGGTAGTTTGCCCCCGGTGATGCGTTGTGCAGACCTCACTACCCTCTGGAGAGCCTTACGGTTGAGGGCGGTGCAGTTGCCATACCAGGCGGTGATACAGCCCGCCAGGATGCTCTCGATTGTGCATCTGTAGAAGTTTGTGAGTGCTTTTGGTGACAAGCCGAATTTCTTCAGCCTCCTGAGGTTGAAGAGGCGCTGCTGCGCCTTCCTCACGATGCTGTCTGTGTGAGTGGACCAATTCAGTTTGTCTGTGATGTGTATGCCGAGGAACTTAAAACTTGCTACCCTCTCCACTACTGTTCCATCGATGTGGATGGGGGGGTGTTCCCTCTGCTGTCAGAACCGTAGGATAAATAAAGGGGGCATATAAGCAGACAATGAAAGCTCTTACAATATTCGATGATGACATTTCTCTAAAACAGGCTATAGGCTACATGTGCACCACTAAGTCAGAATGGCAGGCTAAGTTATGAGGGGGAAAGGAACCACATTATTAAGGTGAAGCACATGGCCTACTAACAGCTTACTACACAACATACACTTAGCATTACTGAGCTACAGTATACATATCTCCCTGGCATATTACATCATTTATGCAGTAGCATACAATACATTGTTGGACTCACCTTGTTGTGCTGTGCTCACTTGAACAGGAAGGTGGCTTGACGGTCCTTGAATTTTGACGTCAGTGATCTTCAGGTCAGAGCTCTAGAAAGAGGCCAGAGCTCCCGACATGGAATTGCGAGTTGGATAACCATTAAAAACGTATTTTCCCAGTTGGACCTCGTTTTTTCAACAGAAGTCATGCTGGATTGACAGCATTTCCAATGTATTCAACCTTTTCAGGCCCACGGTTGTATTCAACCTTTTCAGGCCCACGGTTGTATTCAACCTTTTCAGGCCCACGGTTGTATTCAACCTTTTCAGGCCCACGGTTGTATTCAACCTTTTCAGGCCCACGGTTGTATTCAACCTTTTCAGGCCCACGGTTGTGAGTGAATGTTCATCCTTTTAATTTTGGAAAAGTGACCCTAAAATCCAGACTTGGACCACACACCCTCTCCACCGAATATAAGGCTAGTCATTGCTTTGCAAAGCTTGCAGTTAGTCACTGATTCCTTCCAAACCACTCATTGTTGAATTTGTGATTTCCAAATTGTTGTTTAATGTTTATGGCCGATGAGCACTGATACGTTTTATATATAATTTATCTTCATATGATAAGGATTGAAAAGGATTTGCAAGTAGTTTGTCGACTTGATTCATGATGATGACTGCTTGTATAGCTTGCTAGCTACGATTTTTAAAATATGATGTTGACATGATCAGTCCAATCAAAGCTATGATAGATATATTGTGATTTTACGCCAATTTATCTGTGGCCAATGACCTTCAGCCTACTTGGGTGGGCACTTCTAATGTAACTATGGCAGCACCGAAGGGGCATGAATTTTCGAGCTCTCCTCAGGTGTGTCGCCATCTGCAGCCTAAACACTCTGCATAACACTACAGCTTAGCACATCATTAGCATAACAGCCCAGTTTACAACCGTGCTGGGTAGGTCACTTTCTCAATTTAATCCGTTACAGTTACTAGTTACTTGTCCAAAAATTCCTCCTTCCCTCCTCATCCTCATCATCATCTCTCCTCCTCTCTCCTGGCAGTGTCTGAAAGTACAACTATAAATATACATGATTTCTACACTGTGTCTTCCTGTTTGTCAGAGTTACGGCGACCAACTACAAGCAGCTAAATAACAAGAATGATGAGACTGTCGCTTACATTTTCTTCTAGTTATACGTTCTTATAGCAAAATGACATTGCTACCAATCAATCAACACTTGTTCCTAGGCAACACTGCCAATAGAGGAAGGGGAAGAAGAAGAAAAAACAGTCTTCTGAGAGAGAGAGACAAAAGAGAGAGGGAGAGATACCAAAAAACAGTCTTCTGAGAGAGAGAGACAAAAGAGAGAGGGAGAGATACCAAAAAACAGTCTTCTGAGAGGGGGGAACAAAAGAGAGAGAGAGAGATACCAAAAAACAGTCTTCTGAGAGAGAGGGACAAAAGAGAGAGGGAGAGATACCAAAAAACAGTCTTCTGAGAGGGGGGAACAAAAGAGAGAGAGATACCAAAAAACAGTCTTCAGAGAGAGAGGGACAAAAGAGAGAGGGAGAGACACCAAAAAACAGTCTTCTGAGAGGGGGGAACAAAAGAGAGAGAGAGAGATACCAAAAAACAGTCTTCTGAGAGAGAGGGACAAAAGAGAGAGGGAGAGATACCAAAAAAAAGTCTTCTGAGAGGGGGGAACAAAAGAGAGAGGGAGAGATACCAAAAAACAGTCTTCTGAGATAGAGGGACAAAAGAGAGAGGGAGAGATACCAAAAAACAGTCTTCTGAGAGGGGGGAACAAAAGAGAGAGAGAGATACCAAAAAACAGTCTTCTGAGAGAGAGGGACAAAAGAGAGAGGGAGAGATACCAAAAAACAGTCTTCTGAGAGGGGGGAACAAAAGAGAGAGGGAGAGATACCAAAAAACAGTCTTCTGAGATAGAGGGACAAAAGAGAGAGGGAGAGATACCAAAAAACAGTCTTCTGAGAGGGAGAGACAAAAGAGAGAGAGAGAGATACCAAAAAACAGTCTTCTGAGAGGGAGAGACAAAAGAGAGAGAGAGAGAGATACCAAAAAACAGTCTTCTGAGAGGGAGAGACAAAAGAGAAGGAGAGAGATACCAAAAAACAGTCTTCTGAGAGGGGGAACAAAAGAGAGAGGGAGAGATACCAAAAAACAGTCTTCTGAGAGGGAGAGACAAAGAGAGAGAGAGAGAGAGAGAGATACCAAAAAACAGTCTTCTGAGAGGGAGAGACAAAAGAGAGAGAGAGAGATACCAAAAACAGTCTTCTGAGAGGGGGAACAAAAGAAAGAGAGAGAGAGATACCAAAAAACAGTCTTCTGAGAGGGAGAGACAAAAGAGAGAGGGAGAGAGATACCAAAAAACAGTCTCCTGAAAGGGAGAGACAAAAGAGAGAGAGAGAGAGACACCAAAAAACAGTCTTCTGAGAGGGAGAGACAAAATAGAGAGAGGAGAGAGAGATACCAAAAAACAGTCTTCTGAGAGGGAGAGACAAAAGAGAGAGAGAGAGATACCAAAAAACAGTCTCCTGAGAGGGAGAGACAAAAGAGAGAGAGAGAGAGAGAGAGAGGGATACCAAAAAACAGTCTCCTGAGAGGGAGAGTAATATACCGTCTACATGAACAAAATTGGTTTGTCTGTAAAAAAAAAATGAAAATATCTGCAGGTGTATGCGGCCGATACGGTTGTGTATTCTATTGCCCCCACTGTTGACCTGTGGACCTGTGGACCTGTGGACCTGTGGACCTGACCTCTATCTGAACTACAGTCTGCTTTGATTGTTTTACACAAAACCTTTTTTTGTTGCGTTACAAATGGATTTAATTCATTGTCAGGATGCATGTTTTGGAATATTTATATTCTGTACAGGCTTCCTTCTTTTCACTCTGTCATGTAGGTTAGTATTGTGGAGTAAACTACAATGTTGTTGATCCATCCTCAGTTTTCTCCTATCACAGCCATTAAACTCTGTAGCTGTTTTAAAGTCACCATTGGCCTCATGGTGAAATCCCTGAGCGGTTTCCTTCCTCGCCGGCAACTAAGTTAGGAAGGACTCCTGTATCTTTGTAGTGACTGGGTGTGTTGATACACCATCCACAGTGTAATTCATAACTTTACCATAAAGGGATATTCAGTCTGCTTCTTTTTCCTCTACCAATAGGTTCCCTTCTATGCGGGGCATTGAAAAACCTCCCTGGTCTTTGTGTTTGAATCTGGGCTTGAAATTCACTACTACCTTACAGATAATTGTATGTGTGGGGTACAGACATTAGGTAGTCATAACAAATCATGATAAAGACTATTATTGAACACAGAGTGAGTCCATGCAACTTATTATGTGACTTGTTAAGCCCAGTTTTACTCCTGAACATCTTTAGCCATAACAAAGGGGCTGAACACTTATTGACTCAAGACATTTAAGCTTTTCATTTTTATTAGTATATATTTTTTTATATACAAACACAATTCCACTTTGACATTTTGGGGGTATTCTGACACAAAAACCTCAATTTAATAATTGTTCAATTCAGGTGTCACGACTTCTGCCAAAGTTGGTCCCTCTCCTTGTTCGGGCGGCGTTTCGGCGGTCGACGTCACCGGCGTTTCCTTTTGTTTTGTTTTGTCTCCATAATCAGTGTTCCTTATTTAACCCTCTGGCTTTCCAGAGGAACATTTTTTTTTTGTTTTGTGCGTGATTGTCGTTGTCAAGTGGTTTCATTTATGTGCTCTGGATATTTATGTTTATCCTTGTTGGAACATTGCTTATTTTGAGTAAAGCTCAGATTTTTTTCTCATACCTGTGTCCTGCGCCTGACTCCGCCTCCTCGAACCCCATTCACCTAGAACGTTGACATCAGGATGTAACATCAAAATGTTGTCATGACGTTGCCCTCTTTGGGTACAGCGAGCACCATCCCCCTCTCTCTGTCTCCTACACTCAGGCTGCTGCGAACTCAGGTCGTAAATTCCTGGAGGAGGTTATCTCCTCATGGCCACAGTATAGAGAGAGAGTGAGTTTTCATAGAGAGAACAAAATCATTTCTTCCACCTCACAGAACTTGAGGTCTGAACAACATTTATGTTCTGGAGAAGGTATAAAAGATCGGTGAAGAATCCAGCTACGAACTGGTCCGTTTGGTACAATACGACGATACGGCCACATTACCATAACGCTGTTTATATAATAGCCCCAGATATGAAGCTTACATGTAATTGTTGTATAAGATGAATAAGTGAGTATGATACTGTTTGTGAAATTGTGTGATGTGATTGTGGACTGTTTAATGAAGGAAACTCCAATTCCCTTTGGAGTTTAACTAAATCAGAGGACCGCCCATGAACAGAGGACCGCCCAGGACCGCCCATTCTGCTCTACCGAATACTCTTCAATCACCAGACCATGTTTCTCTCAATGACGAGAGGACAAAAGTTGCAGACCAGCTGACCTCGATAACGAGAGGGCAAAGGTTTGAGACCAGACTGCTGAATCTTTTAACCATCCCACGTGGTTAAACTCTTAGACTATCCATACCGACAGAAAAATAACAAGTCTTTGATATTAATTACTAGTCTGCAGCTAGGAATTCAGTATCATTGAACGCGAAGACCGACAACCGCCGAAACATCTATTCTATAACGACATGAATTAATGTCACTCTGAACTATCCATTATAACCACGACAGAGAGAGAGAGGGCGGACAGACTCTCCAACAGAAACAAACTTTTCAACAGAGATCCCGACGACACACTGAGCGTAAATATATATATATTGATTGCAATTATTCCCGAATGACTGAGCATTCATGTGCAAAGGATTAGCATTTCAATTGTTATAATTATGAACTTTGTCGTGTCTCATCTCAGTCGACCCCCACTTCCCCTTTTGTCTAACAAACCGCCATGCTGGTTTAGCCCACTAGGGCACATTCTCCTATCATTCCCTTGTAACCATATCTACTTGTTTGTTTGTGTGCATTTCTGTGATTGATTATTTAGTTAGTAATTAAATGATTTAAGACAATTGATGTATGGATGACTCATAGTGAAGACTGGGTTCGTGCAGATAAACAACAATTTACAACGTTTGGAATGAGACTAACATGAGGTAAATAATAATTCATTAATAAACTAAAAAAAAAAAAATATATATATATATATATATATATAACTTTAAAATTACGACATTTGGAATGAGACTAAGATGAGGTAAATAATAATTCATTAATAAACAACAAAAAAAAAATATATATATATATAAACTTTAAAATTACGACGTTTGGAATGAGACTAACATGAGGTAAATAATAATAATTAATTAATAAACTAAAAAATTATTATATTTATTATTATTATTATAACTTTAAAATCTGAATGTGTGAATATTATGACTAATCAGTTTAATGTTGTTTGATAAATAATTCTTCAGTTTAATGATGCACTGTGTAAACTGAAGGGGTGTGAAAACATTCCAAAACATGACATTGACTAACCAATGGGAATCCAGTTTTTTTTCCAGGCTTTTAAATCAACTTCAAATCAGTGTAGATGAAGGGAAGGAGACAGGTTAAAGAAGGACTGTTAAGCCCTGAGACATGGATTGTGTATGTGTGCCATTCAGTGGGTGAATAGGCAAGACAAAATATTTAAGTGCCTTTAAAAAATAAAACCAAATGTTAATGGTCACATACACATGGTTAGCAGATGTTATTGGTCACATGGTTAGCAGATGTTATTGGTCACATGGTTAGCAGATGTTATTGTTCACATGGTTAACAGATGTTATTGGTCACATACACATAGTTAACAGATGTTATTGGTCACATACACATGGTTAGCAGATGTTATTGGTCACATGGTTAGCAGATGTTATTAGTCACATGGTTAGCAGATGTTATTGGTCACATACACATGGTTAGCAGATGTTATTGGTCACATGGTTAGCATATGTTATTGGTCACATGGTTAGCAGATGTTATTAGTCACATGGTTAGCAGATGTTATTGGTCACATGGTTAGCATATGTTATTGGTCACATGGTTAGCAGATGTTATTAGTCACATGGTTAGCAGATGTTATTGGTCACATACACATGGTTAGCATATGTTATTGGTCACATGGTTAGCAGATTTTATTAGTCACATGGTTAGCAGATGTTATTGGTCACATACACATGGTTAGGAGTTGTTATTGGTCACATGGTTAGCAGATGTTATTGGTCACATGGTTAGCAGATGTTATTGGTCACATACACATGGTTAGCAGATGTTAATGCAAGTGTAGCGAAATGCTTGTGCTTCTAATTCCGACGATGCAGTAATAACCAACGAGTAATCTAACTAACAATTCCACAACTACTACCTTATACACACAAGTGTAAAGGGATAAAGAATATGTCCATAAAGATATATGAATGAGTGATGGTACAGAACGGCATAGGCAAGATGCAGTAGATGATATAGAGTACAGTATATACATATACACATGAGATGAGTAATGTAGGGTATGTAAAACATTATATTATACATAACATTATATATAAGTGGCAAAACGGGGTATTTTCACGATAAACAGTTTCCCGTGTGCATCAAGAATGGTCCAAAATGACATCCAGCCAATGACAAGCCAGCGGTGGAAAACAGGATATTGATGAAAGAGGACAAAGGAGGCGACTTGTGCAGAGCAACAGACCGGTTACAGTTAGTTAAACTGACAGTCCAGTAAAACATCGGTGCCCAAAGACCCATAAAAGAATGCACAACTTATCCTACCTTGACACGAATGGGGGTATGGCTGCCGACGACCTTACAGAGTTCCACTTCTTTCAGGAGATAAACAGGAAACTTGCAGTTGCAGTGGAATAAGGAACAAAAACAAAATGGACGCTGGAAACATTTTAATAACATTGCCTGGTATGATGAATCCCAGTTCCTGCTGTTTCATGCTGATGGGAGGACTAGGGTATGGAGAAAAGCACATAAGAACAGTGTATCCATCATGCTGCGTGTCAACATTGCAGGCTGGTGGTGGGGGGTGTGATTGTGTGTGGGGTATGTTTTCATGACACGCATTGGGCCCCTTGATAAAAGTGGAGCAACATTTGAATGTCACAGGATATCTGAACCTCATAGCCAATCAGGTGCACCCCTTCATGGCAACAGTGTATCCATCTGCTAATAGATGTTTAATGCTCCCATGCCACAAGGCTAAGATGATCTAGGAACGGTTCCACGGACATGACAGTGAATTCAGCTTACTGCGGTGGCCTGCCGAGTCACCAGATCTCAATCCAATTGAGCATCTGTGGGGATGAGATGGAACGAGCTATTCAGAATAGAGATCCCCTACCAGCCAACTTGACACAACTGTGGGAAGCATTGGAGTAAACATGGGCCAGCATCCCTGTGGAACGCTATTCAACACCTTGTAGAGTCAACATGGGCCAGCATCCCTGTGGAACGCTATACAACACCTTGTAGAGTCAACATGGGCCAGCATCCCTGTGGAACGCTATACAACACCTTGTAGAGTCAACATGGGCCAGCATCCCTGTGGAACGCTATACAACACCTTGTAGAGTCAACATGGGCCAGCATCCCTGTGGAACGCTATTCAACACCTTGTAGAGTCAACATGGGCCAGCATCCCTGTGGAACGCTATTCAACACCTTGTAGAGTCAACATGGGCCAGCATCCCTGTGGAACGCTATTCAACACCTTGTAGAGTCAATATGGGCCAGCATCCCTGTGGAACGCTATTCAACACCTTGTAGAGTCAACATGGGCCAGCATCCCTGTAGAACGCTATTCAACACCTTGGAGAGTCAACATGGGCCAGCATCCCTGTGGAATGCTATTCAACACCTTAGAGAGTCAACATGGGCCATCATCCCTGTGGAACGCTATTCAACACCTTGTAGAGTCAACATGGGCCAGCATCCCTGTGGAACGCTATTCAACACCTTGTAGAGTCAACATGGGCCAGCATCCCTGTGGAACGCTATTCAACACCTTGTAGAGTCAACATGGGCCAGCATCCCTGTGGAACGCTATTCAACACCTTGGAGAGTCAACATGGGCCATCATCCCTGTGGAATGCTATTCAACACCTTGTAGAGTCAACATGGGCCAGCATCCCTGTGGAACACTATTCAACACCTTGGAGAGTAAACATGGGCCAGCATCCCTGTGGAACGGTATTCAACACCTTGTAGAGTCAACATGGGCCAGCATCCCTGTGGAACACTATTCAACACCTTGTAGAGTCAACATGGGCCAGCATCCCTGTGGAACGCTATTCAACACCTTGGAGAGTAAACATGGGCCAGCATCCCTGTGGAACGCTATTCAACACCTTGTAGAGTCAACATGGGCCAGCATCCCTGTGGAACGCTATTCAACACCTTGTAGAGTCAACATGGGCCAGCATCCCTGTGGAACGCTATTCAACACCTTGGAGAGTCAACATGGGCCATCATCCCTGTGGAATGCTATTCAACACCTTGTAGAGTCAACATGGGCCAGCATCCCTGTGGAACACTATTCAACACCTTGGAGAGTAAACATGGGCCAGCATCCCTGTGGAACGCTATTCAACACCTTGTAGAGTCAACATGGGCCAGCATCCCTGTGGAACACTATTCAACACCTTGTAGAGTCAACATGGGCCAGCATCCCTGTGGAACGCTATTCAACACCTTGGAGAGTAAACATGGGCCAGCATCCCTGTGGAACGCTATTCAACACCTTGTAGAGTCAACATGGGCCAGCATCCCTGTGGAATGCTATTCAACACCTTGTAGAGTCAACATGGGCCAGCATCCCTGTGGAACGCTATTCAACACCTTGTAGAGTAAACATGGGCCAGCATCCCTGTGGAACGCTATTCAACACCTTGTAGAGTAAACATGGGCCAGCATCCCTGTGGAACGCTATTCAACACCTTGTAGAGTCAACATGGGCCAGCATCCCTGTGGAACGCTATTCAACACCTTGTAGAGTCAACATGGGCCAGCATCCCTGTGGAACGCTATTCAACACCTTGTAGAGTCAACATGGGCCAGCATCCCTGTGGAACGCTATTCAACACCTTGGAGAGTAAACATGGGACAGCATCCCTGTGGAACGCTATTCAACAACTTGTAGCCTCCCAAAATGTATTTTCCAGTAGCTGAGAAAGTCCTCTTTCATAGACACACATAGACCAAATGTTTGATTGAATCACATTATGGCATTTTAAAACGTTCATTACATTTATTTTTTCTTCAGCCAAACTTCAGATCACTGTCCCTCGGACTCTGAACATCACAGGGAAAAAAATAGATATATCCTTACGATCCTCACGGTTAAAATATCCTTATGATCCTCACGGTTAGCATATCCTTATGATCCTCACGGTTAGCATATCCTTATGATCCTCACGGTTAGCATATCCTTATGATCCTCACGGTTAGCATATCCTTATGATCCTCACGGTTAGCATATCCTTATGATCCTCACGGTTAGCATATCCTTATGATCCTCACGGTTAGCATATCCTTATGATCCTCACGGTTAATATATCCTTATGATCCTCACGGTTAGCATATCCTTATGATCCTCACGGTTAGCATATCCTTATGATCCTCACGGTTAGCATATCCTTATGATCCTCACAATTAGCATATCCTTATGATCCTCACAATTAGCATATCCTTATGATCCTCACAATTAGCATATCCTTATGATCCTCACGGTTAGCATATTCTTATGATCCTCACAGCTAGCATATCCTTATGATCCTCACGGTTAGCATATCCTTACGATCCTCATGGTTAGCATATCCTTATGATCCTCACGATTAGCATATCCTTACGGTCCTCACGGTTAGCATATCCTTATGATCCCCAAGGTTAGCATATCCTTACCTAACACAAACATCAAGGTTAAAGGTCAAATTTCTGGTCAAATTGAATTTAAATTGAAATTCAGATCCTTGTTGCTTAGCCTCTGAGTATTGTAGAGAAATCATATAAGGTTTAACTGCTAACCTACAAAGCATTACATGGGCTTGCTCCTACCTATCTCTCTGATTTGGTCCTGCCGTACATAACTACACAAACGCTACGGTCACAAGACGCAGGACCCCTAATTGTCACTAGAATTTCTAAGCAAACAGCTGGAGGCAGGGCTTTCTCCTATAGAGATCCCTTTTTATGGAAAGGTCTGCCTACCCATGTGAGAGATGCAGACTCGGTCTCAACCTTTAAGTCTTTACTGAAGACTAATCTCTTCAGTAGGTCCTGTGATTGAGTGTAGTCTGGCCCAGGAGTGTGAAGGTGAACGGAAAGGCTCTGGAGCAACGAACCGCCCTTGCTGTCTCTGCCTGGCCGGTTCCCCTCTCTCCACTGGGATTCTCTGCCTCTAACCCTATTACAGGGGCTGAGTCACTGGCTTAACTGGTGCTCTTCCATGCCGTCCCTAGGAGGGGTGCATCACTTGAGTGGGTTGAGTCACTAACGTGGTCTTCCTGTCTGGGTTGGGGCCCCCCCTTGGGTTGTGCCGTGGCGGAGATCTTTGTGGGCTATACTCGGCCTTGTCTCAGGATGGTCTCAGTTGGTAGTTGAAGATATCCCTCTAGTGGTGTGAGGGCTGTGCTTTGGCAAAGTGGGTGGGGTTATATCCAGCCTGTTTGGCCCTGTCCGGGGGTATCATCGAATGGGGCCACAATGTCTCCTGACCCCTCCTGTGTCAGCCTCCAGTATTTATGCTGCAGTAGTTTGTGTCAGGGGGCTAGGGTCAGTCTGTTATATCTGGAGTATTTCTCCTGCCTTATCCAGTGTCCTGTGTGAATTTAAGTATGCGCTCTCTAATTCTCTCTTTCTCTCTTTCTTTCTTTCTCTGGGAGGACCTGAGCTCTAGGACCATGTCTCAGGACTACCTGGAATGATGACACCTTGCTGTCCCCAGTCCACCTGGTCGTGGTGCTGCTCCAGTTTCAACTGTTCTGCCTGCGGCTATGGAAACCTGACCTGTTCACCGGACGTGCTGCCTGTCCCAGACCTGCTGTTTTCAACTCTCTGGAGACAGCAGGAGCGGTAGGAGATGCTGACCTGTTACACCCTCAACAACTACTGTGATTATTATCATTTGACCATGCTTGTCAATGGCTGGCTGAAGGACTGGACCAAGGTGCATCATGGTAAGCGTACATTTGAACTTTATTTAAAAATGATGCCGACAAAACAAAGAACAAAACAACAAACCGTGAAGCTTTGGGCTATGTGCTCTGAACAACTACAAAGTTAACTTCCCACAAAACAGGTGGGGGAAAAGGGTACCTAAGTATGGTTCTCAATCAGAGACAACGATAGACAGCTGTCCCCGATTGAGAACCATACCAGGCCAAGACATAGAAATACAAAACATAGAAAAAAGGACATAGAACTGGGTTTCTGTACAGCACTTTGATATATCAGCTGATCTAAGAGGGCTATATAAATAAATTTGATTTGATACTTATATCTATGTGGTCAGTGTGATTGCAGCATTCCTTTGCAGGAAACAGCTTGTTTCAAGAGCAAACCGTTATATGGACCAAAGTTATATGGACCAAAGTCAAGGACATATTGTGGGGGGTCAAATTACGGGTCTAATTGACCCGGCACATCAAGGACGTCACTATTTCGGTACCAGGTGTAATGTTTTACCTGTTAAGACCCTTAAAAAAAAACAGATGATGGGTCATGGTGGAAATATTACGACAAAATAGTATTTTAATGATTTCAAACCCTGTTCCGGACATAAAAGGGAAGGGTTGAAGCCACTAGATCCAATTTATAATAGTGCACTGAGATTTATCACGGGGGACAGGTTTTACACTGATCGCTGCTCGCTCTATCAGGAAGTAGGACGGCCCTCTGTGACCTCACGTAGGACCAAACACTGCATTTTATTCATTTATAAACCACTTTTACAAAACCTCCCACGTTACCTGACATCTTAACATCCCCATAGAGGTACCAGTTACCCTACATTACATCCCCATAGAGGTACCAGTTACCATACCCCTACATTACATCCCCATAGAGGTACCAGTTACCATACCCCTACATTACATCCCCATAGAGGTACCAGTTACCATACCCCCATACACCACATCCCCATAGAGGCCAGTTACCCTACATTACATCCCCATAGAGGTACAGTTACCATACTCCTACATTACATCCCCATAGAGGTACCAGTTACCATACCCCTACATTACATCCCCATAGAGGTACCAGTTACCATACACATTACATCCCCATAGAGGTACCAGTTACCATTACATCCCCATCCCCATAGAGGTACCAGTTACCTACTCACATTACATCCCCATAGAGGTACCAGTTACCATCCCCACAGAGGTAGTTACCACATTACATCCCCATAGAGGTACCAGTTACCATACATTACATTACATCCCATAGAGGTACCAGTTACCATACTCCTACATTATCCCCATAGAGGTACCAGTTATCCCCACATTACATCCCCATAGAGGTACCAGTTACCCTACATTACATCCCCATAGAGGTACCAGTTACCATACTCCTACATTACATCCCCATAGAGGTACCAGTTACCATACTCCTACATTACATCCCCATAGAGGTACCAGTTACCATACTCCTACATTACATCCCCATAGAGGTACCAGTTACCATACCCCTACATTACATCCCCATAGAGGTACCAGTTACCATACTCCTACATTACATCCCCATAGAGGTACCAGTTACCCTACATTACATCCCCATAGAGGTACCAGTTACCATACCCCTACATTACATCCCCATAGAGGTACCAGTTACCATACCCTACATTACATCCCCATAGAGGTACCAGTTACCCTACATTACATCCCCATAGAGGTACCAGTTACCATACCCCTACATTACATCCCCAGAGAGGTACCAGTTACCATACCCTACATTACATCCCCATAGAGGTACCAGTTACCACATTACCCCCATAGAGGTACCAGTTACCATTACATTACATCCCCATAGAGGTACCAGTTACCATACTCCTACATTACATCCCCATAGAGGTACCAGTTACCATTACCCTACATTACATCCCCATAGAGGTACCAGTTACCATACCCCTACATTACATCCCCATAGAGGTACCAGTTACCATACACATTACATCCCCATAGAGGTACCAGTTACATCCCCATCCCCATAGAGTACCAGTTACCATACCTCTACATTACATCCCCATAGAGGTACCAGTTACCCATCCCCACAGAGGTACCAGTTACCCTACATTACATCCCCATAGAGGTACCAGTTACCATACATTACATCCCCATAGAGGTACCAGTTACCATACCCATAGAGGTACCAGTTACCATACTCCTACATTACATCCCCATAGAGGTACCAGTTACCATACCTCTACATTACATCCCCATAGAGGTACCAGTTACCCTACATTACATCCCCATAGAGGTACCAGTTACCATACCTCTACATTACATCCCCATAGAGGTACCAGTTACCCTACATTATATCCCCATAGAGGTACCAGTTACCCTACATTACATCCCCATAGAGGTACCAGTTACCATACCCCTACATTACATCCCCATAGAGGTACCAGTTACCATACTCCTACATTACATCCCCATAGAGGTACCAGTTACCATACCCTACATTACATCCCCATAGAGGTACCAGTTACCATACCCCTACATTACATCCCCATAGAGGTACCAGTTACCATACCCCTACATTACATCCCCATAGAGGTACCAGTTACCCTACATTACATCCCCATAGAGGTACCAGTTACCCTACATTACATCCCCATAGAGGTACCAGTTACCATACTCCTACATTACATCCCCATAGAGGTACCAGTTACCATACTCCTACATTACATCCCCATAGAGGTACCAGTTACCATACATTACATCCCCATACCATTACATCCATCCCCATAGAGGTACCAGTTACCATACTCCTACATTACATCCCCATAGAGGTACCAGTTACCATACTCCTACATTACATCCCCATAGAGGTACCAGTTACCATACCCCTACATTACATCCCCATAGAGGTACCAGTTACCATACTCCTACATTACATCCCCATAGAGGTACCAGTTACCCTACATTACATCCCCATAGAGGTACCAGTTACCATACCCCTACATTACATCCCCATAGAGGTACCAGTTACCATACCCCTACATTACATCCCCATAGAGGTACCAGTTACCATACTCCTACATTACATCCCCATAGAGGTACCAGTTACCCTACATTACATCCCCATAGAGGTACCAGTTACCCTACATTACATCCCCATAGAGGTACCAGTTACCCTACATTACATCCCCATAGAGGTACCAGTTACCCTACATTACATCCCCATAGAGGTACCAGTTACCATACTCCTACATTACATCCCCATAGAGGTACCAGTTACCCTACATTACATCCCCATAGAGGTACCAGTTACCATACCCCTACATTACATCCCCATAGAGGTACCAGTTACCATACCCCCCATACATTACATCCCCATAGAGGTACCAGTTACCACCCTACATTACATCCCCATAGAGGTACCAGTTACCTTACATTACATCCCCATAGAGGTACCAGTTACCATACCCCTACATTACATCCCCATAGAGGTACCAGTTACCCTACATTACATCCCCATAGAGGTACCAGTTACCATACATTACCCCCACATTACATCCCCATCCCCAGAGGTACCAGTTACCCTACATTACATCCCCATAGAGGTACCAGTTTCCATAATCCTACATTACATCCCCATAGAGGTACCAGTTTCCATACTCCTACATTACATCCCCATAGAGGTACCAGTTACCATACTCCTACATTACATCCCCATAGACGTACCAGTTACCCTACATTACATCCCCATAGAGGTACCAGTTACCATACTCCTACATTACATCCCCATAGAGGTACCAGTTTCCATACTCCTACATTACATCCCCATAGAGGTACCAGTTACCATACCCCTACATTACATCCCCATAGAGGTACCAGTTACCCTACATTACATCCCCATAGAGGTACCAGTTACCATACATTACATCCCCATAGAGGTACCAGTTACCCATACATTTACATCCCCATAGAGGTACCAGTTACCGTACTCCTACATTACATCCCCATAGAGGTACCAGTTACCATACATTACATCCCCATAGAGGTACCAGTTACCATACTCCTACATTACATCCCCATAGAGGTACCAGTTACCATACTCCTACATTACATCCCCATAGAGGTACCAGTTACCTTATATTACATCCCCATAGAGGTACCAGTTACCCTACATTACATCCCCATAGAGGTACCAGTTACCTTATATTACATCCCCATAGAGGTACCAGTGACCATACTCCTACATTACATCCCCAGAGAGGTACCAGTTACCCTACATTACATCCCCATAGAGGTACCAGTTTCCATACCCCTACATTACATCCCCATAGAGGTACCAGTTCCCATACCCCTACATTACATCCCCATAGAGGTACCAGTTACCATACCCCTACATTACATCCCCATAGAGGTACCAGGTACCATACTCCTACATTACATCCCATAGAGGTACCAGTTACCGTACCCCTACATTACATCCCCATAGAGGTACCAGTTACCTTATATTACATCCCCATAGAGGTACCAGTTACCTTATATTACATCCCCATAGAGGTACCAGTTACCCTACATTACATCCCCATAGAGGTACCAGTTACCCTACATTACATCCCCATAGAGGTACCAGTTACCATACCCCTACATTACATCCCCATAGAGGTACCAGTTACCATACCCCTACATTACATCCCCATAGAGGTACCAGTTACCCTACATTACATCCCCATAGAGGTACCAGTTACCATACTCCTACATTACATCCCCATCCCCAGTTACCCACATTACATCCCCATAGAGTACCAGTTACCATACCCTACATTACATCCCCATAGAGGTACCAGTTACCCTACATTACATCCCCATAGAGGTACCAGTTACCCTACATTACATCCCCATAGAGGTACCAGTTACCCTACTCCTACATTACATCCCCATAGAGTTACCAGTTACCATACTCCTACATTATATCCCCATAGAGGTACCAGTTACCTTATATTACATCCCCATAGAGGTACCAGTTACCATACTCCTACATTATATCCCCATAGAGGTACCAGTTACCTTATATTACATCCCCATAGAGGTACCAGTTACCCTACATTACATCCCCATAGAGGTACCAGTTACCTTATATTACATCCCCATAGAGTTACCAGTTACCATACTCCTACATTACATCACCATAGAGTTACCAGTTACCATACCCCTTCATTACATCCACATAGAGGTACCAGTTACCATACTCCTACATTATATCCCCATAGAGGTACCAGTTACCTTATATTTCATCCCCATAGAGGTACCAGTTACCCTACATTACATCCCCATAGAGGTACCAGTTACCCTACATTACATCCCCATAGAGGTACCAGTTACCCTACATTACATCCCCATAGAGGTACCAGTTACCATACTCCTACATTACATCCCCATAGAGTTACCAGTTACCATACCCCTACATTACATCCCCATAGAGGTACCAGTTACCCTACATTACATCCCCATAGAGGTACCATTACCTTATCATCCCCATAGAGGTACCAGTTACCATACCCCTACATTACATCCCCATAGAGGTACCAGTTACCATACATTACATCCCCCCATAGAGGTACCAGTTACCATACCCCTATTACATCCCCATAGAGGTACCAGTTACCATACTCCTACATTACATCCCCATAGAGGTACCAGTTACCATACCCTACATTACATCCCCATAGAGGTACCAGTTACCCTACATTACATCCCCATAGAGGTACCAGTTACCATACTCCTACATTACATCCCCATAGAGGTACCAGTTACCATACCCCTACATTACATCCCCATAGAGGTACCAGTTACCCTACATTACATCCCCATAGAGGTACCAGTTACCATACTCCTACATTACATCCCCATAGAGGTACCAGTTACCCGACATTACATCCCCATTGAGGTACCAGTTACCCTGCCCCTACATTACATCCCCATAGAGGTACCAGTTACCATACTCCTACATTACATCCCCATAGAGGTACCAGTTACCCTACATTACATCCCCATAGAGGTACCAGTTACCCTACATTACATCCCCATAGAGGTACCGGTTACCATACTCCTACATTACATCCCCATAGAGGTACCAGTTACCCTACATTACATCCCCATAGAGGTACCAGTTACCCTACATTACATCCCCATAGAGGTACCAGTTACCATACATTACATCCCCATAGAGGTACCAGTTACCATACTCCTACATTACATCCCCATAGAGGTACCAGTTACCCTACATTACATCCCCATAGAGGTACCAGTTACCATACATTACATCCTCATAGAGGTACCAGTTACCATACCCCTACATTACATCCCCATAGAGGTACCAGTTACCATTCATTACATCCTCATAGAGGTACCAGTTACCATACTCCTACCTTACATCCCCATAGAGGTACCAGTTACCATACCCATACATTACATTCCCATGGAGGTACCAGTTACCCTACATTACATCCCCATGGAGGTACCAGTTACCCTACATTACATCCCCATAGAGGTACCAGTTACCATACTCCTACATTACATCCCCATAGAGGTACCAGTTACCATACATCCCCATAATTACATCCCCATAGAGGTACCAGTTACCCTACATTACATCCCCATAGAGGTACCAGTTACCATACCCCTACATTACATCCCCATAGAGGTACCAGTTACCATACTCCTACATTACATCCCCATAGAGGTACCAGTTACCATACATTACATCCCCATTTACCCTCATTACATCCCCATAGAGGTACCAGTTACCATACTCCTACATTACATCCCCATAGAGGTACCAGTTACCATACCCCTACATTACATCCCCATAGAGGTACCAGTTACCATACCCCTACATTACATCCCCATAGAGGTACCAGTTACCATACTCCTACATTACATCCCCATAGAGGTACCAGTTACCCTACATTACATCCCCATAGAGGTACCAGTTACCATACTCCTAAATTATATCCCCATAGAGGTAACAGTTACCTTATATTACATCCCCATAGAGGTACCAGTTACCCTACATTACATCCCCATAGAGGTACCAGTGACCATACTCCTACATTACATCCCCAGAGAGGTACCAGTTACCCTACATTACATCCCCATAGAGGTACCAGTTTCCATACCCCTACATTACATCCCCATAGAGGTACCAGTTCCCATACCCCTACATTACATCCCCATAGAGGTACCAGTTACCATACCCCTACATTACATCCCCATAGAGGTACCAGGTACCATACTCCTACATTACATCCCATAGAGGTACCAGTTACCGTACCTCTACATTACATCCCCATAGAGGTACCAGTTACCTTATATTACATCCCCATAGAGGTACCAGTTACCCTACATTACATCCCCATAGAGGTACCAGTTACCCTACATTACATTCCCATAGAGGTACCAGTTACCCTACATTACATCCCCATAGAGGTACCAGTTACCATACCCCTACATTACATCCCCATAGAGGTACCAGTTACCATACCCCTACATTACATCCCCATAGAGTTACCAGTTACCCTACATTACATCCCCATAGAGGTACCAGTTACCATACTCCTACATTACATCCCCATAGAGGTACCAGTTACCCGTTACATCCCCATAGAGGTACCAGTTACCATACCCCTACATTACATCCCCATAGAGGTACCAGTTACCATACTCCTACATTACATCCCCATAGAGGTACCAGTTACCATACTACATTACATCCCCATAGAGGTACCAGTTACCACATTACATCCCCATAGAGATACCAGTTACCATACCCCTACATTACATCCCCATAGAGGTACCAGTTACCATACTCCTACATTACATCCCCATAGAGGTACCAGTTACCCTACATTACATCCCCATAGAGGTACCAGTTACCCTACATTACATCCCCATAGAGGTACCAGTTACCCTACATTACATCCCCATAGAGGTACCAGTTACCATACATTACATCCCCATAGAGGTACCAGTTACCCTACATTACATCCCCATAGAGGTACCAGTTACCATACCTCTACATTACATCCCATAGAGGTACCAGTTACCCTATATTACATCCCCATAGAGGTACCAGTTACCATACTCCTACATTACATCCCCATAGAGGTACCAGTTACCATACCCCTACATTACATCCCCATAGAGGTACCAGGTACCATACTCCTACATTACATCCCATAGAGGTACCAGTTACCGTACCTCTACATTACATCCCCATAGAGGTACCAGTTACCTTATATTACATCCCCATAGTGGTACCAGTTACCATTACCCTACATTACATCCCCATAGGGGTACCAGTTACCCTACATTACATCCCCATAGAGGTACCAGTTACCCTACATTACATCCCCATAGAGGTACCAGTTACCATACTCCTACAATACATCCCCATAGAGGTACCAGTTACCCTACATTACATCCCCATAGAGGTACCAGTTACCATACCCTACATTACATCCCCATAGAGGTACCAGTTACCCTACATTACATCCCCATAGAGGTACCAGTTACCCTACATTACATCCCCATAGAGATACCAGTTACCATACCCCTACATTACATCCCCATAGAGGTACCGGTTACCATACTCCTACATTACATCCCCATAGAGGTACCAGTTACCCTACATTACATCCCCATAGAGGTACCAGTTACCCTACATTACATCCCCACAGAGGTACCAGTTACCCTACATTACATCCCCATAGAGGTACCAGTTACCATACATTACATCCCCATAGAGGTACCAGTTACCATACATTACATCCCCATAGACGTACCAGTTACCATACTCCTACATTACATCCCCATAGAGGTACCAGTTACCCTACATTACATCCCCATAGAGGTACCAGTTACCATACTCCTACATTACATCCCCATAGAGGTACCAGTTACCATACCCCTACATTACATCCCCATAGAGGTACCAGTTACCATACTCCTACATTATATCCCCATAGAGGTACCAGTTACCTTATATTTCATCCCCATAGAGGTACCAGTTACCCTACATTACATCCCCATAGAGGTACCAGTTACCCTACATTACATCCCCATAGAGGTACCAGTTACCCTACATTACATCCCCATAGAGGTACCAGTTACCTTATATTACATCCCCATAGAGTTACCAGTTACCATACTCCTACATTACATCCCCATAGAGTTACCAGTTACCATACCCCTACATTACATCCCCATAGAGGTACCAGTTACCCTACATTACATCCCCATAGAGGTACCAGTTACCATACCCCTACATTACATCCCCATAGAGGTACCAGTTACCCTACATTACATCCCCATAGAGGTACCAGTTACCATACCCTACATTACATCCCCATAGAGGTACCAGTTACCATACTCCTACATTACATCCCCATAGAGGTACCAGTTACCATACTCCTACATTACATCCCCATAGAGGTACCAGTTACCATACATTACATCCCCATAGAGGTACCAGTTACCATACTCCTACATTACATCCCCATAGAGGTACCAGTTACCATACCCCTACATTACATCCCCATAGAGGTACCAGTTACCATACTCCTACATTACATCCCCATAGAGGTACCAGTTACCATACTCCTACATTACATCCCCATAGACGTACCAGTTACCCTACATTACATCCCCATAGGTACCAGTTACCATACATTACATCCCCATAGAGGTACCAGTTACCATACCCCTACATTACATCCCCATAGAGGTACCAGTTACCCTACATTACATCCCCATAGAGGTACCAGTTACCCTACATTACATCCCCATAGAGGTACCAGTTACCATACCCCTACATTACATCCCCATAGAGGTACCAGTTACCCTACATTACATCCCCATAGAGGTACCAGTTACCCTACATTACATCCCCATAGAGGTACCAGTTACCATACATTACATCCCCATAGACGTACCAGTTACCATACTCCTACATTACATCCCCATAGAGGTACCAGTTACCCTACATTACATCCCCATAGAGGTACCAGGTACCATACTCCTACATTACATCCCATAGAGGTACCAGTTACCGTACCCCTACATTACATCCCCATAGAGGTACCAGTTACCTTATATTACATCCCCATAGAGGTACCAGTTACCTTATATTACATCCCCATAGAGGTACCAGTTACCATACCCCTACATTACATCCCCATAGAGGTACCAGTTACCCTACATTACATCCCCATAGAGGTACCAGTTACCATACCCCTACATTACATCCCCATAGAGGTACCAGTTACCATACTCCTACATTACATCCCCATAGAGGTACCAGTTACCATACTCCTACATTACATCCCCATAGGGGTACCAGTTACCCTACATTACATCCCAATAGAGGTACCAGTTACCATACCCCTACATTACATCCCCATAGAGGTACCAGTTACCGTACTCCTACATTACATCCCCATAGAGGTACCAGTTACCATACATTACATCCCCATAGAGGTACCAGTTACCCTACATTACGTCCCCATAGAGGTACCAGTTACCATACTCCTACATTACATCCCCATAGAGGTACCAGTTACCATACCCCTACATTACATCCCCATAGAGGTACCAGTTACCATACCCCTACATTACATCCCCACAGAGGTACCAGTTACCATACTCCTACATTACATCCCCATAGAGGTACCAGTTACCCTACATTACATCCCCATAGAGGTACCAGTTACCATACTCCTAAATTATATCCCCATAGAGGTACCAGTTACCCCCACCCAGTTACCATACATTACATCCCCATAGAGGTACCAGTTACCCTACATTACATCCCCATAGAGGTACCAGTTACCATACTCCTACATTACATCCCCATAGGGGTACCAGTTACCCTACATTACATCCCCATAGAGGTACCAGTTACCATACCCCTACATTACATCCCCATAGAGGTACCAGTTACCATACATTACATCCCCATAGAGGTACCAGTTACCATACCCCTACATTACATCCCCATAGAGGTACCAGTTACCATACTCCTACATTACATCCCCATAGAGGTACCAGGTACCATACTCCTACATTACATCCCATAGAGGTACCAGTTACCGTACCTCTACATTACATCCCCATAGAGGTACCAGTTACCTTATATTACATCCCCATAGAGGTACCAGTTACCCTACATTACATCCCCATAGAGGTACCAGTTACCCTACATTACATCCCCATAGAGGTACCAGTTACCATACCCCTACATTACATCCCCATAGAGGTACCAGTTACCATACCCCTACATTACATCCCCATAGAGGTACCAGTTACCCTACATTACATCCCCACAGAGGTACCAGTTACCATACTCCTACATTACATCCCCATAGAGGTACCAGTTACCCGACATTACATCCCCATTGAGGTACCAGTTACCCTGCCCCTACATTACATCCCCATAGAGGTACCAGTTACCATACTCCTACATTACATCCCCATAGAGGTACCAGTTACCCTACATTACATCCCCATAGAGGTACCAGTTACCCTACATTACATCCCCATAGAGGTACCAGTTACCATACCCCTACATTACATCCCCATAGAGGTACCAGTTACCATACTCCTACATTACATCCCCATAGAGGTACCAGTTACCCTACATTACATCCCCATAGAGGTACCAGTTACCCTACATTACATCCCCATAGAGGTACCAGTTACCTTATATTACATCCCCATAGAGGTACCAGTTACCCCCATAGAGGTACCAGTTACCATACATTACATCCCCATAGAGGTACCAGTTACCATACCCTACATTACATCCCCATAGAGGTACCAGTTACCATTTACATCCCCATAGAGGTACCAGTTACCATACCCTACATCATCCCCATAGAGGTACCAGTTACCATACCCTACATTACATCCCCATAGAGGTACCAGTTACCATACCCTACATTACATCCCCATAGAGGTACCAGTTACCATACCCCTACATTACATCCCCATAGAGGTACCAGTTACCTATTACATCCCCATAGAGGTACCAGTTACCCTATCCCCATACCAGTTACCCTACATTACATCCCCATAGAGGTACCAGTTACCCTACATTACATCCCCATAGAGGTACCAGTTACCATACATTACATCCTCATAGAGGTACCAGTTACCATACTCCTACATTACATCCCCATAGAGGTACCAGTTACCATACCCCTACTTTACATCCCCTTAGAGGTACCAGTTACCATACCCCTACATTACATCCCCATAGAGGTACCAGTTACCATACCCCTACATTACATCCCCATAGAGGTACCAGTTACCATACCCCTACATTACATCCCCATAGAGGTACCAGTTACCATACTCCCACATTACATCCACATAGAGGTACCAGTTACCCTACATTACATCCCCATAGAGGTACCAGTTACATTACATCCCCATAGAGGTACCAGTTACCACATTACATCCCCATAGAGGTACATTACATCCCATTACATCCCCAGAGGTACCAGTTACCATACCAGTTACCATACATTACATCCCCATAGAGGTACCAGTTACCCTACATTACATCCCCATAGAGGTACCAGTTACCCTACATTACATCCCCATAGAGGTACCAGTTACCATACTCCTACATTACATCCCCATAGAGGTACCAGTTACCATACATTACATCCCCATAGAGGTACCAGTTACCATACATTACATCCCCATAGAGGTACCAGTTACCATACTCCTACATTACATCCCCATAGAGGTACCAGTTACCATATTCATTACATCCCCATAGAGGTACCAGTTACCATACTCCTACATTACATCCCCATAGAGGTACCAGTTACCATACCCCTACATTACATCCCCATAGAGGTACCAGTTACCATACATCCCCATACATTACATCCCCATAGAGGTACCAGTTACCATACCCTACATTACATCCCCATAGAGGTACCAGTTACCATACATCCTACATTACATCCCCATAGAGGTACCAGTTACCAGTTACCCTACATTACATCCCCATAGAGGTACCAGTTACCATACCCCTACATTACATCCCCATAGAGGTACCAGTTACCGTACTCCTACATTACATCCCCATAGAGGTACCAGTTACCATACCCCTACATTACATCCCCATAGAGGTACCAGTTACCCTACATTACATCCCCATAGAGGTACCAGTTACCATACTCCTACATTACATCCCCATAGGGGTACCAGTTACCCTACATTACATCCCAATAGAGGTACCAGTTACCATACCCCTACATTACATCCCCATAGAGGTACCAGTTACCATACTCCTACATTACATCCCCATAGAGGTACCAGTTACCATACATTACATCCCCATAGAGGTACCAGTTACCCTACATTACATCCCCATAGAGGTACCAGTTACCATACTCCTACATTACATCCCCATAGAGGTACCAGTTACCCTACATTACATCCCCATAGAGGTACCAGTTACCATACCCCTACATTACATCCCCATAGAGGTACCAGTTACCATACTCCTACATTACATCCCCATAGAGGTACCAGTTACCCTACATTACATCCCCATAGAGGTACCAGTTACCATACTCCTACATTACATCCCCATAGAGGTACCAGTTACCCTACATTACATCCCCATAGAGGTACCAGTTACCCTACATTACATCCCCATAGAGGTACCAGTTACCATACTCCTACATTACATCCCCATAGAGGTACCAGTTACCCTACATTACATCCCCATAGAGGTACCAGTTACCATACCCCTACATTACATCCCCATAGAGGTACCAGTTACCATACCCCTACATTACATCCCCATAGAGGTACCAGTTACCATACCCCTACATTACATCCCCATAGAGGTACCAGTTACCATACTCCTACATTACATCCCCATAGAGGTACCAGTTACCATACTCCTACATTACATCCCCATAGAGGTACCAGTTACCATTACATTACATCCCCATAGAGGTACCAGTTACCCTTATATTACATCCCCATAGAGGTACCAGTTACCCTATTACATCCCCATAGAGGTACCAGTTACCCTACATTACATCCCCATAGAGGTACCAGTTACCATACCCCTACATTACATCCCCATAGAGGTACCAGTTACCATACCCCTACATTACATCCCCATAGAGGTACCAGTTACCCTACATTACATCCCCCATAGAGGTACCAGTTACCATACTCCTACATTACATCCCCATAGAGTTACCAGTTACCCTGCATTACATCCCCATAGAGGTACCAGTTACCTTACTCCTACATTACATCCCCATAGAGGTACCAGTTACCATACTCCTACATTATATCCCCATAGAGGTACCAGTTACCTTATATTACATCCCCATAGAGGTACCAGTTACCATACTCCTACATTACATCCCCATAGAGTTACCAGTTACCATACTCCTACATTATATCCCCATAGAGGTACCAGTTACCCTACATTACATCCCCATAGAGGTACCAGTTACCCTACATTACATCCCCATAGAGGTACCAGTTACCCTACATTACATCCCCATAGAGGTACCAGTTACCCTACATTACATCCCCATAGAGGTACCAGTTACCCTACATTACATCCCCATAGAGGTACCAGTTACCATACTCCTACATTACATCCCCATAGAGGTACCAGTTACCCTACATTACATCCCCATAGAGGTACCAGTTACCATACTCCTACATTACATCCCCATAGAGGTACCAGTTACCATACCCCTACATTACATCCCCATAGAGGTACCAGTTACCCTACATTACATCCCCATAGAGGTACCAGTTACCCTACATTACATCCCCATAGAGGTACCAGTTACCATACCCCTACATTACATCCCCATAGAGGTACCAGTTACCCTACATTACATCCCCATAGAGGTACCAGTTACCATACCCTACATTACATCCCCATAGAGGTACCAGTTACCCTACATTACATCCCCATAGAGGTACCAGTTACCATACCCCTACATTACATCCCCATAGAGGTACCAGTTACCATACTCCTACATTACATCCCCATAGAGGTACCAGTTACCATACCCCTACATTACATCCCCATAGAGGTACCAGTTACCCTACATTACATCCCCATAGAGGTACCAGTTACCATACTCCTACATTACATCCCCATAGAGGTACCAGTTACCATACATTACATCCCCATAGAGGTACCAGTTACCATACCCTACATTACATCCCCATAGAGGTACCAGTTACCATACATCCTACATTACATCCCCATAGAGGTACCAGTTACCATACATTACATCCCCATAGAGGTACCAGTTACCCTATTACATCCCCATAGAGGTACCAGTTACCATACTCCTACATTACATCCCCATAGAGGTACCAGTTACCATACCCCTACATTACATCCCCATAGAGGTACCAGTTACCATACCCCTACATTACATCCCCATAGAGGTACCAGTTACCATACCCCTACATTACATCCCCATAGACCAGTACCAGTTACCCTACATTACATCCCCATAGAGGTACCAGTTACCATTTCCTACATTACATCCCCATAGAGGTACCAGTTACCTTATATTACATCCCCATAGAGGTACCAGTTACCCTACATTACATCCCCATAGAGGTACCAGTTACCATACCACATTACATCCCCATAGAGGTACCAGTTACCCTACATTACATCCCCATAGAGGTACCAGTTTCCATACACCTACATTACATCCCCATAGAGGTACCAGTTACCATACCCCTACATTACATCCCCATAGAGGTACCAGTTACCATACTCCTACATTACATCCCCATAGAGGTACCAGTTACCATACTCCTACATTACATCCCCATAGGAGGTACCAGTTACCATACCCCTACATTACATCCCCATAGAGGTACCAGTTACCCTACATTACATCCCCATAGAGGTACCAGTTACCATTACCCTACATTACATCCCCATAGGGGTACCAGTTACCCTACATTACATCCCCATAGAGGTACCAGTTACCCTACATTACATCCCCATAGAGGTACCAGTTACCATACCCCTACATTACATCCCCATAGAGGTACCAGTTACCATACATTACATCCCCATAGAGGTACCAGTTACCATACCCTACATTACATCCCCATAGAGGTACCAGTTACCCTACATTACATCCCCATAGAGGTACCAGTTACCCTACATTACATCCCCATAGAGGTACCAGTTACCATACCCCTACATTACATCCCCATAGAGGTACCAGTTACCCTACATTACATCCCCATAGAGGTACCAGTTACCCTACATTACATCCCCATAGAGGTACCAGTTACCATACTCCTACATTACATCCCCATAGAGGTACCAGTTACCATACTCCTAAATTATATCCCCATAGAGGTAACAGTTACCATTACATCCCCATACATTACATCCCCATAGAGGTACCAGTTACCATACTCCTACATTACATCCCCATAGAGGTACCAGTTACCCTACATTACATCCCCATAGAGGTACCAGTTACCACCTCATTACATCCCCCCATAGAGGTACCAGTTACCATACTCCTACATTACATCCCCATAGAGGTACCAGTTACCTTATATTACATCCCCATAGAGGTACCAGTTACCATACTCCTACATTACATCCCCATAGAGGTACCAGTTACCATACCCCTACATTACATCCCCATAGAGGTACCAGTTACCCTACATTACATCCCCATAGAGGTACCAGTTACCCTATATTACATCCCCATAGAGGTACCAGTTACCATACCCCTACATTACATCCCCATAGAGGTACCAGTTACCATACATTACATCCCCATAGAGGTACCAGTTACCATACTCCTACATTACATCCCCATAGAGGTACCAGTTACCCTACATTACATCCCCATAGAGGTACCAGTTACCATACCCCTACATTACATCCCCATAGAGGTACCAGTTACCATACTCCTACATTACATCCCCATAGAGGTACCAGTTACCATACCCCTACATTACATCCCCATAGAGGTACCAGTTACCATACTCCTACATTACATCCCCATAGAGGTACCAGTTACCCTACATTACATCCCCATAGAGGTACCAGTTACCATTACCCTACATTACATCCCCATAGAGGTACCAGTTACCATACTCCTACATTACATCCCCATAGAGGTACCAGTTACCATACCCCTACATTACATCCCCATAGAGGTACCAGTTACCATACCCCTACATTACATCCCCATAGAGGTACCAGTTACCATACATTACATCCCCATAGAGGTACCAGTTACCCTACATTACATCCCCATAGAGGTACCAGTTACCATACTCCTACATTACATCCCATAGAGGTACCAGTTACCCTACATTACATCCCCATAGAGGTACCAGTTACCATACCCCTACATTACATCCCCATAGAGGTACCAGTTACCATACTCCTACATTACATCCCCATAGAGGTACCAGTTACCCTACATTACATCCCCATAGAGGTACCAGTTACCCTACATTACATCCCCATAGAGGTACCAGTTACCATACTCCTACATTACATCCCCATAGAGGTACCAGTTACCATACCCCTACATTACATCCCCATAGAGGTACCAGTTACCATACCCCTACATTACATCCCCATAGAGGTACCAGTTACCATACTCCTACATTACATCCCCATAGAGGTACCAGTTACCCTACATTACATCCCCACAGAGGTACCAGTTACCATACTCCTACATTACATCCCCATAGAGTTACCAGTTACCCTACATTACATCCCCATAGAGTTACCAGTTACCCTACATTACATCCCCATAGAGGTACCAGTTACCATACTCCTACAGTACATCCCCATAGAGGTACCAGTTACCCTACATTACATCCCCATAGAGGTACCAGTTACCCTACTCCTACATTACATCCCCATAGAGTTACCAGTTACCATACTCCTACATTATATCCCCATAGAGGTACCAGTTACCTTATATTACATCCCCATAGAGGTACCAGTTACCATACTCCTACATTACATCCCCATAGAGGTACCAGTTACCATACATTACATCCCCATAGAGGTACCAGTTACCCTACATTACATCCCCATAGAGGTACCAGTCCCATCCCCATAGAGTACCAGTTACCATACCCTACATTACATCCCCATAGAGGTACCAGTTACCATACCCCTACATTACATCCCCATAGAGGTACCAGTTACCATACTCCTACATTACATCCCCATAGAGGTACCAGTTACCATTACCATCCCCATAGAGGTACCAGTTACCCTACATTACATCCCCATAGAGGTACCAGTTACCCTACATTACATCCCCATAGAGGTACCAGTTACCCTACATTACATCCCCATAGAGGTACCAGTTACCATACATTACATCCCCATAGAGGTACCAGTTACCATACTCCTACATTACATCCCCATAGAGGTACCAGTTACCATACCCCTACATTACATCCCCATAGAGGTACCAGTTACCCTACATTACATCCCCATAGAGGTACCAGTTACCATACTACATTACATCCCCATAGAGGTACCAGTTACCATACCCCTACATTACATCCCCATAGAGGTACCAGTTACCATACTCCTACATTACATCCCCATAGAGGTACCAGTTACCATACCCCTACATTACATCCCCATAGAGGTACCAGTTACCCTACATTACATCCCCATAGAGGTACCAGTTACCATACATTACATCCTCATAGAGGTACCAGTTACCATACTCCTACATTACATCCCCATAGAGGTACCAGTTACCATACCCCTACATTACATCCCCTTAGAGGTACCAGTTACCATACCCCTACATTACATCCCCATAGAGGTACCAGTTACCATACCCCTACATTACATCCCCATAGAGGTACCAGTTACCAGTTACATCCCCATAGAGGTACCAGTTACATACCCTACATTACATCCCCATAGAGGTACCAGTTACCATACTCCTACATTACATCCCCATAGAGGTACCAGTTACCATACCCCTACATTACATCCCCATAGAGGTACCAGTTACCATACCCCTACATTACATCCCCATAGAGGTACCAGTTACCATACTCCTACATTACATCCCCATAGACCAGTTACCAGTTACCCTACATTACATCCCCATAGAGGTACCAGTTACCATACTACCCTACATTACATCCCCATAGAGGTACCAGTTACCATACTCCTACATTACATCCCCATAGAGGTACCAGTTACCATTACATCCCCATAGAGGTACCATCCCCATTACATCCCCATAGAGGTACCAGTTACCATACCCCTACATTACATCCCCATAGAGGTACCAGTTACCATACCCCCTACATTACATCCCCATAGAGGTACCAGTTACCATACATTTACATCCCCATAGAGGTACCAGTTACCCCTACATTACATCCCCATTACAGTTACCCCATCCCCATAGAGGTACCAGTTACCATACTACATTACATCCCCATAGAGGTACCAGTTACCATACCCTACATTACATCCCCATAGAGGTACCAGTTACCATACTCCTACATTACATCCCCATAGAGGTACCAGTTACCATACTACTATTACATCCCCATAGAGGTACCAGTTACCATACTCCTACATTACATCCCCATAGAGGTACCAGTTACCATATTACATCCATCCCCATAGAGGTACCAGTTACCATACTATTACATCCCCATAGAGGTACCAGTTACCCTACCCCTACATTACATCCCCACAAAGGTACCAGTTACCATACTCCTACATTACATCCCCATAGAGGTACCAGTTACCATACATTACATCCCCACAGAGGTACCAGTTACCATACTCCTACATTACATCCCCATAGAGGTACCAGTTACCATACATTACATCCCCACAGAGGTACCAGTTACCCTACATTACATCCCCATAGAGGTACCAGTTACCATACCTCTACATTACATCCCCATAGAGGTACCAGTTACCAGTTACCATACATTATATCCCCATAGAGGTACCAGTTACCATACCCCTACATTACATCCCCATAGAGGTACCAGTTACCATACACATTACATCCCCATAGAGGTACCAGTTACCATACTCCTACATTACATCCCCATAGAGGTACCAGTTACCATACCCTACATTACATCCCCATAGAGGTACCAGTTACCATACCCTACATTACATCCCCATAGAGGTACCAGTTACCATACATTACATCCCCATAGAGGTACCAGTTACCATACTCCTACATTACATCCCCATAGAGGTACCAGTTACCATACCCTACATTACATCCCCATAGAGGTACCAGTTACCATACCCCTACATTACATCCCCATAGAGGTACCAGTTACCATACTCCTACATTACATCCCCATAGAGGTACCAGTTACCCTACATTACATCCCCATAGAGGTACCAGTTACCCTATTACCCCCATAGAGGTACCAGTTACCATACTCCTACATTACATCCCCATAGAGGTATAGAGGTACCAGTTACCCTACATTACATCCCCATAGAGGTACCAGTTACCACCCTACATTACATCCCCATAGAGGTACCAGTTACCATACATTACATCCCCATAGAGGTACCAGTTACCATACTCCTATTACATCCCCATAGAGGTACCAGTTACCCCTACATTACATCCCCATAGAGGTACCAGTTACCCTACATTACATCCCCATAGAGGTACCAGTTACCATACCCCTACATTACATCCCCATAGAGGTACCAGTTACCATACTACATTACATCCCCATAGAGGTACCAGTTACCATACCCTACATTACATCCCCATAGAGGTACCAGTTACCATACCCCTACATTACATCCCCATAGAGGTACCAGTTACCCTACATTACATCCCCATAGAGGTACCAGTTACCATACCCCTACATTACATCCCCATAGAGGTACCAGTTACCATACTCCTACATTACATCCCCATAGAGGTACCAGTTACCATACTCCTACATTACATCCCCATAGAGGTACCAGTTACCCTACATTACATCCCCATAGAGGTACCAGTTACCATACTCCTACATTACATCCCCATAGAGGTACCAGTTACCATACCCCTACATTACATCCCCATAGAGGTACCAGTTACCATACATTACATCCCCATAGAGGTACCAGTTACCCCTACATTACATCCCCATAGAGGTACCAGTTACCATACCCTACATTACATCCCCATAGAGGTACCAGTTACCATACCCCTACATTACATCCCCATAGAGGTACCAGTTACCATACCCCTACATTACATCCCCATAGAGGTACCAGTTACCATACTCCTACATTACATCCCCATACATCCCCATTACATCCCCATAGAGGTACCAGTTACCATACTCCTACATTACATCCCCATAGAGGTACCAGTTACCATACTCCTACATTACATCCCCATAGAGGTACCAGTTACCCTACATTACATCCCCATAGAGGTACCAGTTACCATACATTACATCCCCATACATTACATCCCCATAGAGGTACCAGTTACCATACTACATTACATCCCCATAGAGGTACCAGTTACCATACCCCTACATTACATCCCCATAGAGGTACCAGTTACCATACATTACATCCCCATAGAGGTACCAGTTACCATACTCCTACATTACATCCCCATAGAGGTACCAGTTACCATACTCCTACATTACATCCCCATAGAGGTACCAGTTACCATACCCCTACATTACATCCCCATAGAGGTACCAGTTACCATACTCCTACATTACATCCCCATAGAGGTACCAGTTACCATACCCCTACATTACATCCCCATAGAGGTACCAGTTACCCTACATTACATCCCCATAGAGGTACCAGTTACCATTACCCTACATTACATCCCCATAGAGGTACCAGTTACCATACCACTACATTACATCCCCATAGAGGTACCAGTTACCCTACATTACATCCCCATAGAGGTACCAGTTACCATACCCCTACATTACATCCCCATAGAGGTACCAGTTACCCTACATTACATCCCCATAGAGGTACCAGTTACCCTACATTACATCCCCATAGAGGTACCAGTTACCATACTCCTACATTACATCCCCATAGAGGTACCAGTTACCATACTCCTACATTACATCCCCATAGAGGTACCAGTTACCATACCCCTACATTACATCCCCATAGAGGTACCAGTTACCCTACATTACATCCCCATAGAGGTACCAGTTACCATACTCCTACATTACATCCCCACCCTACATTACATCCCCATAGAGGTACCAGTTACCATACCCCCCATACATTACATCCCCATAGAGGTACCAGTTACCATACCCCTACATTACATCCCCATAGAGGTACCAGTTACCATACATTTACATCCCCATAGAGGTACCAGTTACCCTACATTACATCCCCATAGAGGTACCAGTTACCATACCCCTACATTACATCCCCATAGAGGTACCAGTTACCATACTCCTACATTACATCCCCATAGAGGTACCAGTGACCCTACATTACATCCCCATAGAGGTACCAGGTACCCTACATTACATCCCCATAGAGGTACCAGTTACCATACTCCTACATTACATCCCCATAGGGGTACCAGTTACCCTACATTACATCCCAATAGAGGTACCAGTTACCATACCCCTACATTACATCCACAGAGAGGTACCAGTTACCATACATTACATCCCCATAGAGGTACCAGTTACCATACCCCTACATTACATCCCCATAGAGGTACCAGTTACCATACCCTATTTACATCCCCATAGAGGTACCAGTTACCATACCCTACATTACATCCCCATAGAGGTACCAGTTACCCTCCTACATTACATCCCCATAGAGGTACCAGTTACCATACATTACATCCCCATAGAGGTACCAGTTACCATACACATTACATCCCCATAGAGGTACCAGTTACCATACCCTACATTACATCCCCATAGAGGTACCAGTTACCATACATTACATCCCCATAGAGGTACCAGTTACCATACCCCATACATTACATCCCCATAGAGGTACCAGTTACCATACCCTACATTACATCCCCATAGAGGTACCAGTTACCATACCCCTACATTACATCCCCATAGAGGTACCAGTTACCATACATTACATCCCCATAGAGGTACCAGTTACCATACCCTACATTACATCCCCATAGAGGTACCAGTTACCATACCATTACATCCCCATAGAGGTACCAGTTACATTACATCCCCATAGAGGTACCAGTTACCATACTCCTACATTACATCCCCATAGAGGTACCAGTTACCATACCCCTACATTACATCCCCATAGAGGTACCAGTTACCATACCCCTACATTACATCCCCATAGAGGTACCAGTTACCATACTCCTACATTACATCCCCATAGAGGTACCAGTTACCCTACATTACATCCCCATAGAGGTACCAGTTACCATACTCCTACATTACATCCCCATAGAGGTACCAGTTACCCCCATATTACATTACCCCCATAGAGGTACCAGTTACATTACATCCCCATAGAGGTACCAGTTACCATACACATTACATCCCCATAGAGGTACCAGTTACCATACATTACATCCCCATAGAGGTACCAGTTACCATACCCTACATTACATCCCCATAGAGGTACCAGTTACCATACCCCTACATTACATCCCCATAGAGGTACCAGTTACCATACACATTACATCCCCATAGAGGTACCAGTTACCATACTCCTACATTACATCCCCATAGAGGTACCAGTTACCATACCCCTACATTACATCCCCATAGAGGTACCAGTTACCATACCCCTACATTACATCCCCATAGAGGTACCAGTTACCTTATATTACATCCCCATAGAGGTACCAGTTACCATACCCCTACATTACATCCCCGTAGAGGTACCAGTTACCATACATTACATCCCCAAAGAGGTACCAGTTACCATACCCCTAAATTACATCCCCATAGAGGTACCAGTTACCATACTCCTACATTACATCCCCATAGAGGTACCAGTTACCATACCCCTACATTACATCCCCATAGAGGTACCAGTTACCATACTCCTACATTACATCCCCATAGAGGTACCAGTTACCCTACATTACATCCCCATAGAGGTACCAGTTACCATACCCTACATTACATCCCCATAGAGGTACCAGTTACCAGTTACATCCCCATAGAGGTACCAGTTACCAGTTACCCTACATTACATCCCCATAGAGGTACCAGTTACCATACATTTACATCCACATAGAGGTACCAGTTACCATACTCCTACATTACATCCCCATAGAGGTACCAGTTACCATACATTACATCCCCATAGAGGTACCAGTTACCATACCCCTACATTACATCCCCATAGAGGTACCAGTTACCATACATTACATCCCCATAGAGGTACCAGTTACCATACTCCTACATTACATCCCCATAGAGGTACCAGTTACCCTATATTACATCCCCATGGAGGTACCAGTTACCATACCCCTATATTACATCCCCATGGAGGTACCAGTTACCATACCCCCAGCACAATTGAGTTTATTTGTATTTTGTTCAGTATAGTTTCCTTACAACCCATGTATGGAACAATCTTCAGAGTTAATTACATCCTACATCCTACATTAACTCCATCCCACATTAACTCCATCCTACATTAACTCCATCCTACATCCCTCGTCCTACATTAACTCCATCCTACATCCCTCGTCCTACATTAACTCCAATCTACATCCCTCGTCCTACATTAACTCCATCCTACATTAACTGAATCCTACATGAACTCCATCCTACATCCCTTGTCCTACATTAACTCCTTCCTACATTAACTGAATCCTACATGAACTCCATCCTACATCCCTCGTCCTACATTACCTCCATCCTACATCCCTCGTCCTACATTAACTCCACCATATATTAACTCCACCCTACATTAACTCCATCCTACATTAACTCCATCCTACATCCATCGTTCTACATTAACTCCATCCTACATCCCTCGTTTTACATTAACTCCATGCTACATTAACTCCATCCTATATTAACTCTATCCTGTATTAACTCCATCCTATATTAACTCCATTCTACATTAACTCCATCCTACATCCCTCATCCTACATCCCCCATCCTACATTAACTCCATCCTACATTAACTCCATCCTACATCCCTCATCCTACATCCCTCATCCTACATTAACTCCACCCTACATCCCTCATTCTACATCCCTAGTCCTACATTAACTCCATCCTATATTAACTCCATCCTACATTAACGCCATCCCACATGCCTCATCCTACATCCATCATCCTACATTAACTCCATTCTACATCCCTAGTCCTACATTAACTCCATCCTACATTAACTCCAACCTACATTAACTCCATCCTACATTAACTCCAACCTACATTAACTCCATCCTACATTAACTCCATCCTACATTAACTCCATCCTACATCCCTCGTCTTACATTAACTCCATCCTACATTAACTCCATCCTACATTAACTCCATCCTACATCCCTCATCCTACATTAACTCCATCCTACATCCCTAGTCCTACATTAACTCCATCCTACATTAAGTCCATCCTATATTAACTCCATCCTACATTAACTCCATCCTATATTAACTCCATCCTACATTAACTCCATCCTACATCCCTCATCCTACATTAACTCCACCCTACATTAACTCCATCCTACATTAACTCCATCCTACATTAACTCCACCCTACATTAACTCCATCCTATATTAACTCCATCCTACATCCCTCGTCCTACGTTAACTCCATCCTAAATTAACTCCATCCTACACTAATTAGGTTATATCACATTCGACACCACATCCTCAGGTTGCTACCGGTTTAACTATAGTTTCCATACCAACCAAACATAGCCACTCTAAGCGTCTGTAATGAACTTACGTCTGTAATGAACTGAATACTGTAATGTTATAATTAACCATCCATACTGGGAAAAACACACGTGGTTCAGATGCTATTCATTAATGGGTTGAAATCTGGATTTGAAACGCAATCACACTAGGCTGCGTCCCAAGTGGCTACCCTATTCGCTACGTAGTACACTACTTTAGACCATGGCCCTATGGCCAATGGCATCCTATTTGCTATGTAGTACACTACTTTAGACCAGGGCCAATAGGGAATTGGGTGCCACTTGGAATCCAGACTTCGGCTACCACCCCTGTGTTGTTATACTGCACGGTCCCCCTCTCTCTCGCTTCATTGCTCTAAAAAGCAGAGGAGAGTTGTTATAATGCTACGTCAGCCTGATTAACCAACCTGTGATCAGAGGACAGTTGTTATAATGCTACGTCAGCCTGATTAACCAACCTGCGATCAGAGAAGAGTTGTTATAATGCTACGTCAGCCTGATTAACCAACCTTATGATCAGAGGAGAGTTGTTATAATGCTACGTCAGCCTGATTAACCAACCTGTGATCAGAGGACAGTTGTTATAATGCTACATCAGCCTGATTAACCAACCTGCGATCAGAGGAGAGTTGGTATAATGCTACGTCAGCCTGATTAACCAACCTGCGATCAGAGAAGAGTTGTTATAATGCTACGTCAGCCTGATTAACCAACCTGCGATCAGAGGAGAGTTGTTATAATGCTACGTCAGCCTGATTAACCAACCTGTGATCAGAGGAGAGTTGTTATAATGCTACGTCAGCCTGATTAACCAACCTGCGATCAGAGGAGAGTTGTTATAATGCTACGTCAGCCTGATTAACCAACCTGCGATCAGAGAAGAGTTGTTATAATGCTACGTCAGCCTGATTAACCAACTTGCGATCAGATGAGAGTTGTTATAATGCTACGTCAGCCTGATTAACCAACCTGCGATCAGAGGAGAGTTGTTATAATGCTACGTCAGCCTGATTAACCAACCCGCGATCAGATGAGAGTTGTTATAATGCTACGTCAGCCTGATTAACCAACCCGCGATCAGGTTTTAATTGAACAACTACTGCTTGATGCTGCAATCATAATGCACATCCACTCAACAGGAATCACTAAACTGAACTGAGCTCACCACCAACCCTCCCCTACTCTCCTGGGCTCTCTGGCTATAGCTACGTATGTGCACTCTCTCTCACACACACACACACACGCGCACACACACACACACACACACACACACACACACACACACACACACACACACACACACACACACATACACATACACATATACACACACACACACACAGTGTTGTCCTCCCTGCATTTGTATGCTAATGCACCTTTAAATGGACCTGCTGAAGAAATGGATTTCCCTGCTTTTGACACAAGAGACGGTGTTGTTAGAGTACTATAGCTTCAGCAGGAGAATGGGGCGGAGGACACCACAGTATTGTAGCTTCAGCAGGAGAATGGGGCAGAGGACAACACAGTATTGTAGCTTCAGCAGGAGAATGGGGCGGAGGACAACACAGTACTGTAGCTTCAGCAGGAGAATGGGACGGAGGACAACACAGTACTGTAGCTTCAGCAGGAGAATGGGGCGGAGGACAACACAGTACTGTAGCTTCAGCAGGAGAATGGGGCGGAGGACAACACAGTACTATAGCTTCAGCAGGAGAATGGGGCGGAGGACAACACAGTACTGTAGCTTCAGCAGGAGAATGGGGCGGAGGACAACACAGTACTATAGCTTCAGCAGGAGAATGGGGCGGAGGACAACACAGTACTGTAGCTTCAGCAGGAGAATGGGGCGGGGGACAACACAGTACTATAGCTTCAGCAGGAGAATGGGGCGGAGGACAACACAGTACTGTAGCTTCAGCAGGAGAATGGGGCGGGGGACAACACAGTACTATAGCTTCAGCAGGAGAATGGGGCTGGTCGCTGCATGTGATCCACTCGGTTACACTGGTTGTGATGCAGAACACCGGATCCGCATCGCGAAAAACATATTCTTGGTCGTACTGATGGTGAGTTGACGCTGATCTTATATTCAGTAGTTCTTCTCGGCTGTATGTAAAGAAACCTAAGATGACCTGGGGTACTAGTGTAAGAAATAACACGTAAAAAAACAAAAAACTGCATAGTTTCCTAGGAACGCGAAGCGAGGCGGCCATCTCTGTCGGCGCCGGAAGATAACAGTGATAACAGCTGTGATAATGACAGTGATAACAGCTGTGATAACAACAGTGATAACAGCTGTGATAACGACAGTGATAACAGTGATAACAACAGTGATAACAACAGTGATAACAACAGTGATAACAACAGTGATAACAGTGATAACGACAGTGATAACAACAGTGATAACAGCTGTGGTAACGACTGATAACAGCTGTGATAACAGTGATAACAGCTGTGATAATGACAGTGATAACAACAGTGATAACAGCTGTGATAACAACAGTGATAACAGCTGTGATAACGACAGTGATAACAACAGTGATAACGACAGTGATAACAACAGTGATAACAACAGTGATAACAACAGTGATAACAGCTGTGATAACGACAGTGATAACAACATACTTTGTGGTCACACATCCCATACACATACAGCATATGGGTTTCAGAACACACCCTCTTTCACTTAAAGTATGATGTCATAGCTTCCGCTTTGCTGGGTAATTGGAGCCTTCGGCAGCAAATAAGGGAGAAGGATTGTTTAAATTAAATTAATTTATCCCAAATTGACCTGTTTTCTAGTCTGAATGGGTGGGGTAGGGACAATATGGTTTAAAGAGGCATTATTTACAATTGGTTTTCACTTTGAGGGTTTAATTGTTAATGAATAAACATGGGCTAATTAATTCAATTAAATCTGCCTGGAAGAATGTGGGGTATTCAATCTGGGATGCTCCGGAGTGCCCAGGAAATGTGTCTGAAATGGTGGGTTTGAGAGAGAGAGAGAGAGAGAGAGAGAGAGAGAGAGAGAGAGAGAGAGAGAGAGAGAGAGAGAGAGAGAGAGAGAGAGAGAGAGAGAGAGAGAGAGAGAGAGAGACAGACAGACAGACAGACAGACAGACAGACAGACAGACAGACAGACAGACAGACAGACAGACAGACAGACAGACAGACAGACAGACAGACAGACAGACAGACAGACAGACAGACAGACAGACAGACAGACAGACAGACAGACAGACATTTGAGTCAGTTATAGAACCCATTGCCCTTAATGGTTGGGAGGTCTGGGGTCCGCTCACCAACCAAGAATTCACTAAATGGGACAAACACCAAATTGAGACTCTGCATGCAAAATTCTGCAAAAATATCCTCCCTGTACAAAGTAGAACACCAAATAATGCATGCAGAGCAGAATTAGGCCGATACCCGCTAATTATCAAACGCCAGAAAAGAGACGTTAATTTCTACAACCACCTAAAAGGAAGCGATTCCCAAACCTTCCATAACAAAGCCATCATCTACAGAGAGATGAACCTGGAGAGGAGTTCCCTAAGCAAGCTGGTCCTGGGGCTCTGTTCACAAACACAATCAGACCCCACAGAGCCCCAGGACAGGAACACAATTAGACCCAACCAAATCATGAGAAAACAAAAAGATAATTACTTGACACATTGGAAAGAATTAACAAAAAAAACAGCGCAAACTACAATGCTATTAACTCTAAACAGAGAGTAGAATACCTGACCACTGTGACTGACCCAAAATTAAGGAAAGCTTTGACTATGTACAGACTCAGTGAGCATAGCCTTGCTATTGAGAAAGGCCGCCGTAGGCAGACATGGCTCTCAAGAGAAGACAGGCTATGTGCTCACTGCCCACTGAGCTGCACTTCCTAACCTCCTGCCAAATGTATGACCATATTAGGGACACATATTACCCTCAGATTACACAGATCCACAAAGAATTTGAAAACAAACCCAATTTTGATAAACTCCCATATCTACTGGGTGAAATTCCACAGTGTGCCATCACAGCAGCAAGATTTGTGACCTGTTGCCACAAGAAAAGGGCAACCAGTGAAGAACAAACACCATTCTGAATACAACCCATATTTATGTTTATTTATTTTCCCTTGTGTACTTTAACCATTTGTACATTGTTAAAACACTGTATATATACATAATATGACATTTGTAATGTCTATTCTTTTGAAACTTTTGTATGTGTAACGTTGACTGTTCATTTTTATTGTTCATTTCACTTTTGTATATTATCTACCTCACTTGCTTTGGCAATGTTAACACATGTTTTCCATGCCAATAAAGGCGCTTCGAATTGAATTGAATTGAGAGAGCAGAGAGAGCAGAGAGAGAGAGAGATAGAGAGAGTTAGAGAGAGAGATGTGGAGGGAGGGAGATAGATGTGTGGAGAGAGAGAGAGAGAGAGATGTGGGGAGAGAGAGGGAGTGAGAGAGAGAGATGTGTGGAGAGAGAGAGAGAGATGTGTGGAGAGAGAGAGAGAGAGAGATGTGGGGAGAGAGAGGGAGAGAGAGAGAGAGAGAGAGACAGAGAGAGAGATGTGGGGAGAGAGAGAGAGATATGGGGAGAGAGGGAGAGAGAGAGAGAGAGAGAGACAGAGAGATGTGTGGGGAGAGAGAGAGAGAGTGAGAGAGAGAGAGAGAGAGAGAGATGTGTGGAGAGAGAGAGAGAGAGAGAGATGTGGGGAGAGAGAGGGAGAGAGAGAGATGTGGGGAGAGAGAGGGAGAGAGAGAGAGAGAGAGAGAGAGACAGAGAGAGAGAGATGTGTGGGGAGAGAGAGAGAGAGAGAGAGAGAGAGAGAGAGAGAGAGAGACAGAGAGATGTGTGGGGAGAGACAGAGAGATGTGTGGGGAGAGAGATAGAGTTCTGTTCATTTAGAGTGGCTATAGACCAGCTGATTGTTTGTCATGATGCACGTCATACGACGGGGCGGAGAGGAGAGCAGCGTCCAGTCTCCCAAATGGCACCCTATTCCCTACACAGCGCACTACTCTTGTTCAAAAGAGGTGCAGTGTGTAGGGAATAGAGTGTGGTTTGGGATGCGTGCGGTGTAACCTGCTTTAAAAGTAGTGACCTTAAACCAACTGCATTAGTTGGACCTCCCCCTCCGTCCCACTGCTCCAGGCCTGTAATGGGATGATGGTCGCAGCTATTAGCATGATGAAATAGACAAATAAGTGCCTTTAGCTGAGTGCCTGAGCCCCTCTCAAGTGTTGGGGGGCCTGCCTGGTGGCTGTTTCTGTCCGTCTTTGATGGTGCAGCTGGCTACGAAAACAATGTAATCTCTTTAATAGAATCTTATTGAACAGACACAAAGACACACACACACACACACACACAAAGACCAAGGTTGACTGAGCTGCTAACATTCTTTGTGGTGAAGAAGAAAGTAGCATTCCACTCTGTGACTCTGCAGGTCATCTCTGATCCTAGTTACTCTGGAGGTCATCTCTGATCCTAGTTACTCTGGAGGTCATCTCTGATCCTAGTTACTCTGGAGGTCATCTCTGATCCTAGTTACTCTGGAGGTCATCTCTGATCCTAGTTACTCTGGAGGTCATCTCTGATCCTAGTTACTCTGGAGGTCATCTCTGATCCTAGTTACTCTGCAGGTCATCTCTGATCCTAGTTACTCTGCAGGTCATCTCTGATCCTAACTGAACTACAGAGGACCATGATCTAAACACTGAACTACAGAGGACCATGTTCTACTAACTGAACTACAGAGGACCATGTTCTACTAACTGAACTACAGAGGACCATGTTTTACGAACTGAACTACAGAGGACCATGTTCTACTAACTGAACTACAGAGGACCATGTTCTACTACCTGAACTACAGAGAACCATGTTATACGAACTGAACTACAGAGGACCATGTTCTACTAACTGAACTACAGAGGACCATGTTCTACCAACTACAGAGAACCATGTTATACTAACTGAACTACAGAGGACCATGTTCTACTAACTGAACTACAGAGGACCATGTTCTACCAACTACAGAGAACCATGTTCTACTAACTGAACTACAGAGGACCATGTTCTACTAACTAACAGAGGACCATGTTCTACTAACTGAACTACAGAGGACCATGTTCTACTAACTGAACTACAGAGGACCATGTTCTACTAACTGAACTACAGAGGACCATGTTCTACTAACTGAACTACAGAGGACCATGTTCTACCAACTACAGAGAACCATGTTCTACTAACTGAACTACAGAGGACCATGTTCTACTAACTGAACTACAGAGGACCATGTTCTACTAACTGAACTACAGACGACCATGTTCTAACAACTACAGAGAACCATGTTCTACTAACTGAACTACAGAGGACCATGTTCTACCAACTACAGAGGACCATGTTATACTAACTGAACTACAGAGAACCATGTTCTACTAACTGAACTACAGAGAACCATGTTCTACTAACTGAACTACAGAGGACCATGTTCTACTAACTGACCTACAGAGGACCATGTTATACTAACTGAACTACAGAGGACCATGTTCTACTAACTACAGAGGACCACGTTCTACTAACTGAACAACAGAGGAACATGTTCTACTAACTACAGAGGACCACGTTCTACTAACTGAACAACAGAGAACCATGTTCTACTAACTGAACTACACCACTGTTTCGAACTATAAGTTAACTATCTAAGATAATAATAATAATAATCTCCAGCTACAGTGTATGTCTGTGGTTTGCTAACTAGCTAGCTAAGTGATGTCAACATTAAGCTTCATGGCTACAACAGATCCTGTTGATTCAAATTCAAAAAACAAAAACAAACACACATCCATAAAGAACAATACAGGTCTTACGGTCACTGCCGGTAATCCCGTATAGCCCGGTATGGTAGAGAAGCGGTATGAAGGATACCGTCCATCCCTAGTAAGATGTCAATCTAGTAGTGGAATAAGAGTGTAGTGCTTGCAACGCCAAAGGTTGTGGGTTCGATTCCCACTGTGGCCATCCATATACACACATGACTGTAAGTGGCAGGTGTGGCCATCCATATACACACATGACTGTAAGTCACTTTGGATAAGGTGTTTGCTAGGTGGCATATGTTATTATTATATTAATATTCGGTATCCTTACTTGTCATGATTTATAACAGAGAGTTATAAATAGATTATAATTTGACAATCGTTGGATGATTGCGAACTAGGCAACATTAGTAGGCATTTTATTTTATTTACACCATCATACTGACAGAGGGACAACTTTTACATCCATGAGATTTTTCCTCAGTTTTTTAAATTTCCAACAGCAGCAAACTTATAAGAAACTCGACAAGGTTTTTAGCGAGAGACACCAAAGGTGTATCCCAAATAGCAAAGGGTTAGGGTGCTATTTGGGATGCAGGAAAAATACTTCCAAGTAAATAACCTTGCAACAATAAATCGGCACCTGGCAGCGGTATATAAATGTTCACCTATTTGTAGTGTTAGTCATTATCTATACGAGCCGAGAAGACATTACAGTAAACCTTGCCACCGCAGGGCCAGTAACCCAAGTACCTCATCAGCATGTTCACAGCTGCACACACACACAGCACTATGTCACACACACACACACACACAGCACTATGTCACACACACACACTTCGCCAGCCTCTCTGTGGTGACGGTGAGATTTGCTTTCTCGTGTTTTAACAAAGGTTTACATCATCCGCAGAGCTACCGATTAGCTGCCAAGAACAAGGAGGATTGTGGGAAAGAAAGAAATAGAGAAAAAGAGAAAGAGAGAGAGAGAAAGGGAGAGTGAGATAGACAGAGAGAGAGCAGAGAGAGAGAGAGAGAGTGAGAGAGCGAGAGAGCACACAGGGGGACAAACACCTACCTGGAGGTGACAGCATTCCCTCCCCCATACGCCCCCCTAGACACAACTACAACAACATAACCAACAAAGACGGGTCACAACTCCTGCAGAACTGTTGCATGCTGGGTGTGTACATAGTCAATGGTAGGCTTCGAGGGGACTCCTATGGTAGGTACACCTATAGCTCATCTCTTGGCAGTAGTACTGTAGACTACTTTATCACTGACCTCAACCCAGAGTCTCTCAGAGCGTTCACAGTCAGCCCACTGACACCCCTATCATCAAAGCCAAAGGAACTGAATAACATTAAGAAATGCTATACATGGTGTCCCGTTCTTTCCCCCTGGCACTCAGAGGCGCCCGGCTCCCCAGCATTACTTTCACCATCATTACACACACCTGCCACCATCATTACACACACCTGCCACCATCATTACACACACCTGCCAACCTCATTACACACACCTGTCACCGTCATTACACACACCTGCCACCGTCATTACACACACCTGCCACCATCATTACACACACATGTCACCATCATTACACACACCTGCCACCATCATTACACCACCATCATTACACACACCTGCCACCATCATTACACACACCTGCCACCATCACCATGCCACCATCATTACACACACCTGCCACCATCATTACACACACCTGCCACCATCATTACACACACCTGTCACCATCATTACACACACCTGCCACCATCATTACACACACCTGTCACCATCATTACACACACCTGCCACCATCATTACACACACCTGCCACCATCATTACACACACCTGTCACCATCATTACACACACCTCCACCATCATATACACACCTGCCACCATCATTACACACACCTGCCACCATCATTACACACACCTGTCACCACCATCATCATACACACACCTGCCACCATCATTACACACACCTGCCACCATCACCATCATTACACACACCTGCCACCATCATTACACACACCTGCCACCATCATTACACACACCTGCCACCATCATTACACACACCTGCCACCATCATTACACACACCTGCCACCATCATTACACACACCTGCCACCATCATTACACACACCTCATTACACACACCTGCCACCATCATTACACACACCTGTCACCATCATTACACACACCTGCCACCATCATTACACACACCTGCCACCATCATTACACACACCTGCCACCATCATTACACACACCTGCCACCATCATTACACACACCTGCCACCATCATTACACACACCTGCCACCATCATTACACACACCTGCCACCATCATTACACACACCTGCCACCATCATTACACACACCTGCCACCATCATTACACACACTTGCCACCATCATTACACACACCTGCCACCATCATTACACACACCTGTCTTCCCCCTGTCACGCGCATCAGTGATTATTGGACTCACCCAATCACCTCTGTAATTACCTTCCTTATATATGTAATATATAATATAAAATATATTTTAAGTTGTAAGGCAACAAAATAGGAAAAATGCCAAGGGGGTGAATACTTTCGCAAGCCACTGTATGTGTCTGGTTCCCCGCTCTGTTCCTTGTTCCTCTGTTCCTCTGTTCCTTGTTCCTCTGTTCCTTGTTCCTCTGTTCCTCTGTTCGTCTGTTCCTCTGTTCCTTGTTCCTCTGTTCCTTGTTCCTCTGTTCCTTGTTCCTCTGTTCCTTGTTCCTCTGTTCCTTGTTCCTCTGTTCCTCTGTCCCTCTGTTCCTTGTTCCTCTGTTCCTTGTTCCTCTGTTCCTTGTTCCTCTGTTCCTCTGTTCCTTGTTCCTCTGTTCCTCTGTTCCTCTGTTCCTTGTTCCTCTGTTCCTCTGTTCCTCTGTCCCTTTTTCCTCTGTTCCTTGTTCCTCTGTTCCTTGTTCCTCTGTTCCTTGTTCCTCTGTTCCTCTGTTCCTTGTTCCTCTGTTCCTCTGTTCCTTGTTCCTCTGTTCCTTGTTCCTCTGTTCCTTGTTCCTCTGTTCCTTGTTCCTCTGTTCCTCTGTTCCTTGTTCCTCTGTTCCTCTGTTCCTTGTTCCTCTGTTCCTTGTTCCTCTGTTCCTTGTTCCTCTGTTCCTTGTTCCTCTGTTCCTCTGTTCCTTGTTCCTCTGTTCCTCTGTTCCTTGTTCCTCTGTTCCTCTGTTCCTCTGTTCCTTGTTCCTCTGTTCCTTGTTCCTCTGTTCCTTGTTCCTCTGTTCCTCTGTTCCTTGTTCCTCTGTTCCTCTGTTCCTTGCTTCAGCAGTGATTGTCATCTGCCTTGTTATACCACCTGTGTGCTGATGCTCTTCCTGTATCTGTTCCAATTAAATGTTGACTCCTCCTACCTGCTTCTCAACTCCGGTTTCAGTCCTTACAGATGGGAGGAAAATAGTGTGGAAATCTACCAAAAAACAATTAGGCGACAACAAATTCAATCTCTTCTAGACAATTACCTGGACAAAAGGTTTCACTGTAATAGTGAAGGTGTAAACTTGGAAGTTAACCTAAACAGTATATTTGACCTCGCGGCTCCTCTATCAAATCTAAAAATGTCAAGAGGACAACCTAAAAAAAAAGTTATAAAACAATGACAAATGGTTTGATGAAGAATGTAAAAAACCTAAGAAGGAAATTGAGAATCCTATCCAACCAAAAACAGAGACGCAGAAAACGCCTTCACTATGTTGAATCACTAAAACAATATAGAAATACAGGAAAAGGAACAGCACGTCAGAAAGCAGCAAACACTAACGCTTTTTACCAAATTACCATACGACAGACCGCACACCCTAATTGACAAACAAACCAAAACAATGGCAAAGTCTTCTCAAGCTTTGTGGATTTCTAAAAATCTTTCCAGTCAATCTGGCATGAGGGTCTGCTATACAAATGGATGGAAAGTGGTGTTGGGGGTAAAAAAAAATAGGACATTATTTAATCCATGTACACAAACAAGTGTGCGGTTAAAATTGGCCAAAAAACAAACCACACATTTCTTTCCACAAGGCCATGGGGTGAGACAGGGATGCAGCTTAAGCTCCTCCCTGTTCAACATATCTCAAACTGGCAAGGGCACTAGAACAGTCTGCAGCACCGGGCCGCACCCTAGTCTGAAGTCAAATGTCTACTGTTTGCTGATGATCTGGAGCTTCTGTCCCCAACCAAGGAGGGCCTACAGGCAGCACCTAGATCTTCTGCACATAATCTGTCAGACCTGGGCCCTGAAAGTCAATCTCAGTAAGACGAAAATAATGGTGTTCCAAAAAAAGGCCTAGTCTAGTCCTAGTGCGCACAAAAAAACTATACATACCTCGGTTTAAACATCAGCGCCACAGGTAAATTCCACAAAGCTGGGAACGATCTGAGAGACAAGAAGGGCCTTCTATGCCATCAAAATTAGGATCTGGCTAAAAATTCTTGAATCAGTTATAGAACCCATTGCCCTTTATGGTTGTGAGGTCTGGGGTCAGCTCACCAACCAAGAATTAACTAAATGGGACAAACACCAAATTGAGACTCTGCATGCAAAATTCTGCAAAAATATCCTCCGTGTACAAAGTAAAACACCAAATAATGCATGCAGAGCAGAATTAGGCCGATACCCGCTAATTATCCAAATCCAGCAAAGAGCCATTATATTCTATAACCTCCTAAAAGGAAGCGATTCCCAAACCTTCCATAAAAAAATCCATCACATACAGAGAGATGAACCTGGAGAAGAGTCCCCTAAGCAAGCTGGTCCTGGGGCTCTGTTCACAAACACAAACACACCCCACAGAGTCCCAGGACAACAACACAATTAGACAGAATGTAACGTGTGAACTGGGAATCGGGAAGCAAGTTCAGGGACTGAATCATTTAATAAATCAATGAAAACATAATACAAAAAATGAACAATGCACAGACATGAAACAGAAACAGAAACAATACCACCTGGGGAAGGAACCAATGGGAGTGACATATATAGGGAAGTAACCAATGGGAGTGACATATATAGGGAAGTAACCAATGGGAGTGACATATATAGGGAAGTAACCAATGGGAGTGACATATATAGGGAAGTAACCAATGGGAGTGACATATATAGGGAAGTAACCAATGGGAGTGACATATATAGGGAAGGAACCAAAGGGAGTGACATATATAGGGAAGGAACCAATGGGAGTGACATATATAGGGAAGGAACCAATGGGAGTGACATATATAGGGAAGTAACCAATGGGAGTGACATATATAGGGAAGGAACCAAAGGGAGTGACATATATAGGGAAGGAACCAATGGGAGTGACATATATAGGGAAGGTACCAATGGGAGTGACATATATAGGGAAGGAATCAAAGGGAGTGACATATATAGGGAAGGAATCAATGGGAGTGACATATATAGGGAAGGAACCAATGGGAGTGACATATATAGGGAAGGAACCAATGGGAGTGACATATATAGGGAAGGAATCAAAGGGAGTGACATATATAGGGAAGGAACCAAAGGGAGTGACATATATAGGGAAGGAACCAATGGGAGTGACATATATAGGGAAGGAACCAATGGGAGTGACATATATAGGGAAGGAACCACAGGGAGTGACATATACAGTGCCTTGCGAAAGTATTCGGCCCCCTTGAACTTTGCGGCCTTTTGCCACATTTCAGGCTTCAAACATAAAGATATAAAACTGTATTTTTTTGTGAAGAATCAACAACAAGTGGGACACAATCATGAAGTGGAACGACATTTATTGGATATTTAAAACCTTTTTAACAAATCAAAAACTGAAAAATTGGGCGTGCAAAATTATTCAGCCCCTTTACTTTCAGTGCAGCAAACTCTCTCCAGAAGTTCAGTGAGGATCTCTGAATGATCCAATGTTGACCTAAATGACTAATGAGGATAAATACAATCCACCTGTGTGTAATCAAGTCTCCGTATAAATGCACATGCACTGTGATAGTCTCAGAGGTCCGTTAAAAGCGCAGAGAGCATCATGAAGAACAAGGAACACACCAGGCAGGTCCGAGATACTGTTGTGAAGAAGTTTAAAGCCGGATTTGGATACAAAAAGATTTCCCAAGCTTTAAACATCCCAAGGAGCACTGTGCAAGCGATAATATTGAAATGGAAGGAGTATCAGACCACTGCAAATCTACCAAGACCTGGCCGTCCCTCTAAACTTTCAGCTCATACAAGGAGAAGACTGATCAGAGATGCAGCCAAGAGGCCCGTGATCACTCTGGATGAACTGCAGATCTACAGCTGAGGTGGGAGACTCTGTCCATAGGACAGCAATCAGTCGTATATTGCACAAATCTGGCCTTTATGGAAGAGTGGCAAGAAGAAAGCCATTTCTTAAAGATATCCATAAAAAGTGTTGTTTAAAGTTTGCCACAAGCCACCTGGGAGACACACCAAACATGTGGAAGAAGGTGCTCTGGTCAGATGAAACCAAAATTGAACTTTTTGGCATCAATGCAAAACGTTATGTTTGGCGTAAAAGCAACACAGCTCATCACCCTGAACACACCATCCCCACTGTCAAACATGGTGGTGGCAGCATCATGTTTTGGGCCTGCTTTTCTTCAGCAGGGACAGGGAAGATGGTTAAAATTGATGGGAAGATGGATGGAGCCAAATACAGGACCATTCTGGAAGAAAACCTGATGGAGTCTGCAAAAGACCTGAGACTGGGACGGAGATTTGTCTTCCAACAAGACAATGATCCAAAACATAAAGCAAAATCTACAATGGAATGGTTCAAAAATAAACATATCCAGGTGTTAGAATGGCCAAGTCAAAGTCCAGACCTGAATCCAATCGAGAATCTGTGGAAAGAACTGAAAACTGCTGTTCACAAATGCTCTCCATGGGAATGGAATGGGAAAACATTTCAGTCTCTCAATGTGTAAAACTGATAGAGACATACCCCAAGCGACTTACAGCTGTAATCGCAGCGAAAGGTGGCGCTACAAAGTATTAACTTAAGGGGGCTGAATAATTTTGCACGCCCAATTTTTCAGTTTTTGATTTGTTAAAAAAGTTTGAAATATCCAATAAATGTCGTTCCACTTCATGATTGTGTCCCACTTGTTGTTGATTCTTCACAAAAAAATACAGTTTTATATCTTTATGTTTGAAGCCTGAAATGTGGCAAAAGGTCGCAAAGTTCAAGGGGGACGAATACTTTCGCAAGGCACTGTATAGGGAAGGAACCACAGGGAGTGACATATATAGGGAAGGAACCAAAGGGAGTGACATATATAGGGAAGGAACCAATGGGAGAGACATATATAGGGAAGGAACCAAAGGGAGTGACATATATAGGGAAGGAACCAATGGGAGTGACATATATAGGGAAGGAACCAAAGGGAGTGACATATATAGGGAAGGAACCAAAGGGAGTGACATATATAGGGAAGGAACCAATGGGAGTGACATATATAGGGAAGGAACGAAAGGGAGTGACATATATAGGGAAGGAACGAAAGGGAGTGACACATATAGGGAAGGAACCAAAGGGAGTGACATATATCGGGTAGGAAATCAGGGAGGTGATGGAGTCCAGGTGAGCCTAATGAGGCGCAGGTGCGCATAACGATGGTGACAGGTGGGCACAAGCAGCCTGGTGACCTAGAGGCCGGAGAGGGAGCAGACAGGACACCGAACCAAAATTATGAGAAAGCAAAAAGACAACTATTTGACAGACTGGAAAGAATCAACCAAAAAAACAGAGACAATTGGAACGCTATCTGTCCCTAAACAGATTCAGTGAGCAGAGCCTTGCTATTGGGAAAATAAATAAACACATCAATATAGGTTGTATTTACAATTTTGTTTGTTCTTCACTGGTTGAGCTTTTCTCATGGCAACGAGACACACATCTGGCTGCTGTGATTGTCACAATGCGGCATTTCTCCTAATACATATGGTAGTTTATTCATGTTTGATTTCTTTACAATTCCTTTGTGGGTCTGTGTAATCTGAGGGAAATATGTGTCTCTAATATGGTCATACATTTGACAGGAGGTTAGTGAGTGCAGCTCAGTTTCCACCTCATTTTGTGGGCAGTGTGCACATAGCCTGTCTTCCCTTGAGAGCCAGGTCTGCCTACGGCGGCCTTTCTCAATAGCAAGGCTATGCTCACTGAGTCTGTACATAGTCAAATATTTCCTTCATGTTGGGTCAGTCACAGTGGTCAGGGATTCTGCCACTGTGTACTCTCTGTTTAGGGCCAAATAGCATTCTAGTTTGCTCTGTTTTTGAATCTTTTCAGTGTGTCAAATAGTTATCTTTTTGTTTTCTCATGATTTGGTTGGGTCTAATTGTGCTGCTGTCCTGGGGCTCTGTGGGGTCTGTTGGTGTGTGTCAACAGAGCCCCAGAACCAGCTGGCTGAGGGGACTCTTCTCTAGGTTCATCTCTCTGTAGTTGAGGGCTCTGAGGGGACTCTTCTCTAGGTTCATCTTTCTGAAGGTGAGGGCTCTGACTCTTCTCTAGGTTAATCTCTCTGTAGGTGAGGGCTCTGAGTCTTCTCTAGGTTCATCTCTCTGTAGGTGAGGGCTCTGACTCTTCTCTAGGTTCATCTCTCTGTAGGTGAGGGCTCTGAGTCTTCTCTAGGTTCATCTCACTGTAGGTGAGGGCTCTGAGTCTTCTCTAGGTTCATCTCTATGTAGGTGAGGGCTCTGAGTCCTCTCTAGGTTCATCTCTCTGTAGGTGAGGGCTCTGACTCTTCTCTAGGTTCATCTCTCTGTAGGTGAGGGCTTTGACTCTTCTCTAGGTTCATCTCTCTGTAGTTGAGGGCTCTGAGGGGACTCTTCTCTAGGTTCATCTCTCTGTAGGTGAGGGCTCTGAGGGGACTCTACTCTAGGTTCATCTCTCTGTAGTTGAGGGCTCTGAGGGGACTCTTCTCTAGGTTCATCTCTCTATAGGTGAGGGCTCTGACTCTTCTCTATGTTCATCTCTCTGTAGGTGAGGGTTCTGATGGGACTCTTCTCTTGGTTCATCTCTCTGTAGTCGAGGGCTCTGAGGGGACTCTTCTCTAGGTTCATCTCTCTATAGGTGAGGGCTCTGACTCTTCTCTAGGTTCATCTCTCTGTAGGTGAGGGTTCTGAGGGGACTCTTCTCTTGGTTCATCTCTCTGTAGTCGAGGGCTCTGAGGGGACTCTTCTCTAGGTTCATCTCTCTATAGGTGAGGGCTCTGACTCTTCTCTAGGTTCATCTCTCTGTAGGTGAGGGCTCTGACTCTTCTCCAGGTTCATCTCTCTGTAGCTGAGGGCCTTGTGGTGGAATGTGTGAGCATCACTTCCTTTTAGGTGGTTGTCGAATGTAACAGCTCTTTTCTGGATGTTGCTAACTAGCAGGTACAGTCCTAATTACACTGTGCATGCATTGTTTGGGGTTTTGTGTTGTATATAAATTATATGTTTGCAGAATGCAGAGTCTCTGGGTGTTTGACTCCAGACCTCACAACCGTAGAGGGCAATGGTTTTGACAACTGATTCAAGTATTTTTTGCCAGATCCTAATTCTAAGTTCCTTTTGATGGCATAGAAGGCCCTTCTCGCCTTGTCTCTTAGATCGTTCACATCCTTGTGGATGTTTCCTGTGGTGTTGATGTTTAGGCTGAGGCAGGTGTAATTCTTTGTGTGCTCTTGGGCGACAGTGTCTAGATAGAATTTGTATTTGTTGTCTTGGCTACTGGACATTTTTTGGAACACCATTATTTTTGTCTTACTAAGATCTACTGTCAGGGCCCAGGTCTGACAGAATCTGTGGAGAAGATCTAGGTGCTGCTGTGGGCCCTCCTTGGTTGGAGACAGAATCACCAGATTTCTCTCCCTCTCTCTCTCTCTCTCTCTCTCTCTGTCTCTGTCTCTGTCTCTGTCTCTGTCTCTGTCTCTGTCTCTGTCTCTGTCTCTGTCTCTGTCTCTGTCTCTCTCTGTCTCTGTCTCTGTCTCTGTCTCTGTCTCTCTCTCTCTCTCTCTCTCTCTCTCTCTCTCTCTCTCTCTCTCTCTCTGCACCACCCTCTTCACCCGTAGACCGGGGACACCACCCTCTTCACCCGTAGACCGGGGACACCACCCTCTTCACCCGTAGACCGGGGACACCACCCTCTTCACCCGTAGACCGGGGACACAACCCTCCTCAACCCCTATAGTTTTGGTTTCAAGACCAGACAAGAACAACAAGAACAAGGCAGACAGCGTGAATTGAGAGCAGCACATATTGATTCTCAGTGGTCACCCAGACAAAGTAAAAGAAGCATCTGGACATTAAGAGGGGAGGGAGAGAGAGAGAAACAGAGAGAGACACAGAGAAAGTGAAAGAGAGAGAGATACAGAGATATACAGAATAGATTTAGACAATTTAAAATGCACCAAGCAGCTCCTACCTCACCACTCCTCTCCTCTGCAGGCAGTCCTGTCCTTGTTCGCAGTGATGTAAATGTAGCCATGGAACCACAGTGCCCCCTACAGGTTATCAGGCAGAATGCAGATGTACCACAGACAGGCTGTGGGCTCAGTGCTCAGTGTCTGCTCTCCTGTCTGTCAGTTCTGACAGGACACCTGTTCAATGGGAGATGTATGTCCTTAAGGCATTATGCATAATGCTAGACTGAAATGGACCCCAAGACACTTCTATAGATCTGAGAGGATTGGATAGATGGGAGCAACATGGTCACATTTCCACCTAGCCAATCAGAAGGCAAGATACATGTATTAGCATAAAACCTATACAGCATCTATCTGAAGAGGAAGAGAAGGAGGAGGAGACAAAGGGGAGGAGGAGAGGAGGAGGAGATGAAGGAGAGAACAGAGAGAAGGAGAGAACCGAGAGGAGAGAACAGAGTGGAGAGAAGAGAGAGGAGAGATCAGAGAGGAGAGACCAAAGAGAACAGAGAAAATTAGAGAAGGGAAGAACAGAAAGGAGAGAACAGAGAGGAGAGGAGAGGAGAGGAGAGGAGAGGAGAGGAGAGGAGAGGAGAGGAGGGGAGAGGAGAGGAGAGGAGAGGAGAGGAGAGGAGAGAGGAGAGGAGAGAACAGGAGAGGAGAGAACAGAGAGGAGAGAACAGAGAGGAGAGAAGGAGAGAACAGATATGAGAGAAGGAGAGAACAGAGAGGCGAGAAGGAGAGAACAGAGAGGAGAGAACAGAGAGAACAGAGAGGAGAGAACAGAGAGGAGAGAAGGAGAGAACAGAGAGGAGAGAAGGAGAGAACAGAGAGGCAAGAAGGAGAGAACAGAGAGGAGAGAACAGAGAGGAGACAAGGAGATAAGAGAACAGAGAGGAGAGAACAGAGAGGAGAGAAGGAGAGAAAAGAGAGGGGAGAACAGAGAGGTGAGAAGGAGAGAACAGAGAGGAGAGAACAGAGAGAACAGAGAGGAGAGAACAGAGAGAGAAGGAGAGAACAGAGAGGAGAGAACAGAGAGAACAGAGAGGAGAGAACAGCGAGAGAAGGAGATAACAGAGAGGAGAGAACGGAGAGGAGAGAACAGAGAGGAGAGAACAGAGAGGAGAGAAGGAGAGAACAGAGAGAGAAGGAGAGAACAGAGAGGAGAGAACAGAGAGGAGAGAACAGATTTAACAGAGAGGAGAGAACAGCGAGAGAAGGAGATAACAGAGAGGAGAGAACAGAGAGGAGAGAACAGAGAGGAGAGAACAGAGAGGAGAGAAGGAGAGAACAGAGAGGAGAGAAGAAGAGAACAGAGAGGAGAGAACAGAGAGGTGAGAAGGAGAGAACAGAGAGGGGAGAAGAAGAGAACAGAGAGGGGAGAACAGAGAGGAGAGAAAGAGAGAACAGAGAGGCGAGAAGAAGAGAACAGAGAGGAGAGAACAGAGAGGAGAGAAGGAGAGAACAGAGAGGGGAGAAGAAGAGAACAGAGAGGGGAGGACAGAGAGGAGAGAAAGAGAGAACAGAGAGGCGAGAAGGAGAGAACAGAGAGGAGAGAACAGAGAGAACAGAGAGGAGAGAACATAGAGGAGAGAAGGAGAGAACAGAGAGGGAAGGAGAGAACAGAGAGGAGAGAGGAGAGAAGGAGAGAACAGAGAGGGGAGAAGAAGAAAACAGAGAGGAGAGAACAGAGATGAGAGAAGGAGAGAACAGAGAGGAGAGAAGAAGAGAACAGAGAGGAGAGAACAGAGAGAACAGAGAGGAGAAAAGGAGAGAACAGAGAGGTGAGAAGGAGAGAACAAAGAGGAGAGAACAGAGAGAGAAGGAGAGATCAGAGAGGAGAGAAGGAGAGAACAGAGAGGAGAGAAGGAGAGAACAGCGAGGAGAGAACAGAGAGGAGAGAACAGAGAGAGAAGGAGAGAACAAAGAGAAGGAGAGAACAGAGAGGTGAGAAGGAGAAAACAGAGGGGAGAGAACAGAGAGGAGAGAACAGAGAGGAGAGAACAGAGAGAGAAGGAGAGAACAAAGAGAAGGAGAGAACAGAGAGGTGAGAAGGAGAAAACAGAGAGGAGAGAACAGAGAGAGAAGGAGATAACAGAGAGGAGAGAACAGAGAGAGAGAGGTGAGAAGGAGATAACAGAGAGGAGAGAACAGAGAGGAGAGGAGAGAACAGAGAGGAGAGAACAGAGAGGAGAGAGAGGTGAGAGGAGAGAACAGAGAGGAGAGAACAGAGAGGAGAGAAGGAGAGAACAGAGAGGAGAGGAGAGAAGAGAGAGGAGAGAACAGAGAGAGAAGAGAGAACAAAGAGAGAGAACAGAGAGGAGAGAACAGAGAGGAGAGAAGGAGAGAAGAGGAGAGAACAGAGAGAGAGAAGGAGGAGAGAGAACAAAGAGGAGGAGAACAGAGAGAGAGAGAAGGGGGGAGAACAGAGAGGAGAGAAGGAGAGAACAGGGAGAGAAGGAGAGGAGAGGAGAGAACAGAGAGAGGAGGAGAGAACAAAGAGGAGAGAACAAAGAGGAGAGAACAGAAAGGAGAGAAGGAGAGGAGAGAACAGAGAGAGGAGGAGAGAACAAAGAGGAGAGAACAAAGAGGAGAGAACAGAGAGGAGAGAAGGAGAGAACAGAGAGGAGAGAACAGAGAGGAGAGAACAGAGAGGAGAGAACAGAGAGGAGAGAACAGAGAGGAGAGAACAGAGAGGAGAGAAGGAGAGGAGAGGAGAGAACAGAGAAAGGAGGGGAGAACAAAGAGGAGAGAACAAAGAGGAGAGAACAGAGAGGAGAGAAGGAGAGAACAGAGAGGAGAGAACAGAGAGGGGAGAAGAAGAGAACAGAGAGGGGAGAACAGAGAGGAGAGAAAGAGAGAACAGAGAGGAGAGAAGAAGAGAACAGAGAGGAGAGAACAGAGAGGAGAGAAGGAGAGAACAGAGAGGGGAGAAGAAGAGAACAGAGAGGGGAGAACAGAGAGGAGAGAAAGAGAGAACAGAGAGGCGAGAAGGAGAGAACAGAGAGAACAGAGAGGAGAGAACAGAGAGGAGAGAAGGAGAGAACAGAGAGGGAAGGAGAGAACAGAGAGGAGAGAAGGAGAGAACAGAGAGGGGAGAAGAAGAAAACAGAGAGGAGAGAACAGAGATGAGAGAAGGAGAGAACAGAGAGGAGAGAAGAAGAGAACAGAGAGGAGAGAACAGAGAGAACAGAGAGGAGAAAAGGAGAGAACAGAGAGATGAGAAGGAGAGAACAAAGAGGAGAGAACAGAGAGAGAAGGAGAGATCAGAGAGGAGAGAAGGAGAGAACAGAGAGGAGAGAAGGAGAGAACAGCAAGGAGAGAACAGAGAGGAGAGAACAGAGAGAGAAGGAGAGAACAAAGAGAAGGAGAGAACAGAGAGGTGAGAAGGAGAAAACAGAGAGGAGAGAACAGAGAGAGAAGGAGATAACAGAGAGGAGAGAACAGAGAGGAGAGAACAGAGAGGTGAGAAGGAGAGAACAGAGAGGAGAGAACAGAGAGGAGAGAACAGAGAGGTGAGAAGGAGAGAACAGAGAGGAGAAAACAGAGAGGAGAGAAGGAGAGAACAGAGAGGAGAGAACAGAGAGGAGAGAAGGAGAGAACAGAGAGGAGAGAAGGAGAGAAGAGAGAGGAGAGAACAGAGAGAGAAGGAGAGAACAAAGAGTAGAGAACAAAGAGGAGAGAACAGAGAGGAGAGAAGGAGAGAAAAGAGAGGAGAGAACAGAGAGGAGAGAAGGAGAGGAGAGGAGAGAACAGAGAGAGGAGGAGAGAACAAAGAGGAGAGAACAGAGAGGAGAGAAGGGGAGAACAGAGAGGAGAGAAGGAGAGAACAGGGAGAGAAGGAGAGGAGAGGAGAGAACAGAGAGAGGAGGAGAGAACAAAGAGTAGAGAACAAAGAGGAGAGAACAGAGAGGAGAGAAGGAGAGAACAGAGAGGAGAGAACAGAGAGGAGAGAAGGAGAGGAGAGGAGAGAACAGAGAGAGGAGGAGAGAACAAAGAGGAGAGAACAGAGAGGAGAGAACAGAGAGTAGAGAAGGAGAGAACAGAGAGGAGAGAACAGAGAGGAGAGAACAGAGAGGAGAGAACAGAGAGGAGAGAACAGAGAGGAGAGAACAGAGAGGAGAGAAGGAGAGGAGAGGAGAGAACAGAGAAAGGAGGGGAGAACAAAGAGGAGAGAACAAAGAGGAGAGAACAGAGAGGAGAGAAGGAGAGAACAGAGAGGAGAGAACAGAGAGGAGAGAACAGAGAGGAGAGAACAGAGAGGAGAGAAGGAGAGAACAGAGAGGAGAGAACAGAGAGGAGAGAACAGAGAGGAGAGAAGGAGAGAACAGAGAGGAGAGAACAGAGAGGAGAGAAAGAGAGAACAAAGAGAAGGAGAGAAGGAGAGAACAGAGAGGAGAGAACAGAGAGGAGAGAAGGAGAGGAGAGGAGAGAACAGAGAGAGGAGGAGAGAACAAAGAAGAGAACAAAGAGGAGAGAACAAAGGAGAGAGGAGAGAACAGAGAGGAGAGAAGGAGAGAACAGAGAGGAGAGAAGGAGAGAATAGAGAGGAGAGAACAGAGAGGAGAGAACAGAGAGGAGAGAACAGAGAGGAGAGAAGGAGAGGAGAGTAGAGAACAGAGAGAGGAGGAGAGAACAGAGAGGAGAGAACAAAGAGGAGAGAACAGAGAGGAGAGAAGGAGAGAACAGAGAGGAGAGAACAGAGAGGAGAGAACAGAGAGGAGAGAAGGAGAGAACAGAGAGGAG